>NC_072049.1:0-134403 GCF_027791375.1 Indicator indicator
AGGGACGTCCCCAGCTGAGACAGAGACTGCCCAGAGCTGGGAGGAGTCAGGGTGAGAGGGACGTCCCCAGCTGAGAGAGAGACTGCCCAGAGCTGGGAGGAGTCAGGGTGAGAGGGACGTCCCCAGCTGAGACTGAGCAATGTCCTGCCCAGAGCTGGGAGGAGTCAGGGTGAGAGGGACGTCCCCAGCTGAGACTGAGCAATGTCCTGCCCAGAGCTGGGAGGAGTCAGGGTGAGAGGGATGTCCCCAGCTGAGACAGAGACTGCCCAGAGCTGGGAGGAGTCAGGGTGAGAGGGATGTCCCCAGCTGAGAGAGAGACTGCCCAGAGCTGGGAGGAGTCAGGGTGAGAGGGATGTCCCCAGCTGAGAGAGAGACTGCCCAGAGCTGGGAGGAGTCAGGGTGAAAGGGATGTCCCCAGCTGAGAGAGAGACTGCCCAGAGCTGGGAGGAGTCAGGGTGAGAGGGATGTCCCCAGCTGAGACAGAGACTGCCCAGAGCTGGGAGGAGTCAGGGTGAGAGGGATGTCCCCAGCTGAGAGAGAGACTGCCCAGAGCTGGGAGGAGTCAGGGTGAGAGGGATGTCCCCAGCTGAGAGAGAGACAGCCCAGAGCTGGGAGGAGTCAGGGTGAGAGGGACGTCCCCAGCAATGTCCTGCCCAGAGCTGGGAGGTGCTGGGCTTGGGCTCACTGGGAGGCAGGTGGTGGCAAAGCAGGGCCTGGGCTGAGCCTCTGCCCCTCCAGGACTCTCCAACTCCTCATCCTAAGCCTGGAAGAAGCCACCAGAAGCATTTCCTTCCAAAGGGAGTTTTGCTCAGGGAGGTGATGAAAGGTTCATCCCTTGGAGGTTTTTAAGGCCAGGCTGGAGGTGGCTACAGGAAAACTGGGGAGGGAGTTTTTAGGGTGCCAGGGAGGGATAGGACTGGGGGGGGAATGGATCCAAAGTGGGGGAATGGATGCAAAGGGGAGAATGGATCCAAAGTGGGGGAATGGATCTAAGCTAGAGGGGAGGAGATTCAGATTGGATGTGAGGAAGAAATTCTTCCCCATGAGGGTGGTGAGAGCCTGGCAGAGGTTGCCCAGGGAGGTGGTGGTGGAAGCCTCACCCCTGGAGGTTTTTGCAGCCAGGCTGGAGGTGGCTGTGAGCAACCTGCTGTGGTGTGAGGTGTCCCTGCCCATGGCAGGGGGGTTGGGACTGGCTGAGCCTTGAGGTCCCTTCCAGCCCTGACAGTTCTGTGATTCTCGTGGGGCTAAGGACCTTTTTCCCCAGCCCTGCTGTACCCTGGCTCCCCTCCCAGCAGGAGAGGCAAAAAGCACTGGCAAAATAAAGCTGCCCCTAGTCTGCTCCCCACCCCCAACCACCTCGCAGCTGGTGGAGATTGGGGATCACCCCCAAACAGAGCCTGGCAACCCCCTCTGCTCCTCTCCTCCTACCTTAAAACCCTTCTACACCTCTCAGCTCCTACCCTAAAAACACCTCTGGGGCAGGGTTAGGGTTAGGCAAAAAAGATTTCACCCTCCCTGCACTGCAACCAAGCCAGGCTTTGGGGGGTGGGTGGTCCCTGCTTGTCCCCCAGGCTCCCCCTGGCAGGATGTGATGGAGCAGGATGAGGGAGAGCAGCCCAGGGTGAGGCAAGGTTAGGGTTAGGCAAAAAAGATTTCACCCTCCCTGCACTGCAACCAGGCCAGGCTTTGGGGGGTGGGTGGTCCCTGCTTGTCCCCCAGGCTGCCCCTGGCAGGATGTGATGGAGCAGGATGAGGGAGAGCAGCCCAGAGCAGGGCAGGGTTAGGCAAAAAAGATTTCACCTTCCCTGCACTGCAACCAAGCCAGGCTTTGGGGGGTGGGGGTGGGTGGGTGGTCCCTGCTTGTCCCCCAGGCTCACCCTGTCAGGATGTGGTGATCGACCAGGGTGAGGGAGAGGAGGCCCGCGCGGTGCAGCGCCCCCAGCTGGATCTCATCCCGGAAGACGAGGCCGGCGGCAGGGACTCCCTGCTCCCGCAGCAGCCAGGCCGTCTCGGTCCGCAGGGCGAAGTCGGCGCGGGGGATGTTCAGCACCGGCACGAAGGCAGCAGCTGGGGCGGCAGGGGAGGTCTGGGGGTGGGGGTGGGGGAGGGGAACACCTGCTGAGGTCTCCCCTCCCCCCGAGCCGCCCCGCCGGCCCCCTACAGCCGCCAGGCAAACCTCACCTGCGCCAGGAAATAAGCCAAGGCCAGGGCCGAGACGGTGGAGTCCAGGTCGCAGGATTCGTTCCCCAGCACCACGTGGACCTCCTGGCGCCGCCGGATGCGTTCCTGCCGGGGTGGGAGGCGTCGGGGGCGGCTCTGATGTGGCCCTCCTGCTCCCCATCGCCCCCAGCCTGCTCCCCATCGCCCCCAGCCTGCTCCCCGTCCCCCCCTGCCTGCTCCCCATCGCCCCCTGCCTGCTCCCCATCGCCCCCAGCCTGCTCCCCATCCCCCCAGCCTGCTCCCCATCGCCCCCTGCCTGCTCCCCATCGCCCCCAGCCTGCTCCCCATCCCCCCAGCCTGCTCCCCGTCCCCCCCTGCCTGCTCCCCATCGCCCCCAGCCTGCTCCCCATCGCCCCCAGCCTGCTCCCCGTCCCCCCTGCCTGCTCCCCGTCCCCCCAGCCTGCTCCCCGTCCCCCCTGCCTGCTCCCCGTCCCCCCCAGCCTGCTCCCCGTCCCCCCTGCCTGCTCCCCATCGCCCCCAGCCTGCTCCCCATCGCCCCCAGCCTGCTCCCCGTCCCCCCTGCCTGCTCCCCGTCCCCCCCAGCCTGCTCCCCGTCCCCCCTGCCTGCTCCCCGTCCCCCCCGCCTGCTCCCCCTCCCCCCTGCCTGCTCCCCGTCCCCCCCAGCCTGCTCCCCGTCCCCCCTGCCTGCTCCCCATCGCCCCCTGCCTGCTCCCCATCGCCCCCAGCCTGCTCCCCATCCCCCCAGCCTGCTCCCCGTCCCCCCCTGCCTGCTCCCCATCGCCCCCAGCCTGCTCCCCATCGCCCCCAGCCTGCTCCCCGTCCCCCCTGCCTGCTCCCCGTCCCCCCCAGCCTGCTCCCCGTCCCCCCTGCCTGCTCCCCGTCCCCCCCAGCCTGCTCCCCGTCCCCCTGCCTGCTCCCCATCGCCCCCAGCCTGCTCCCCATCCCCCAGCTTGCTCCCCGTCCCCCCCAGCCTGCTCCCCGTCCCCCCCAGCTTGCTCCCCGTCCCCCCTCCCTGCTCCCCGTCCCCCCAGCTTGCTCCCCGTCCCCCCCAGCCTGCTCCCCGTCCCCCCTGCCTGCTCCCCATCGCCCCCACCCTGCTCCCCGTCCCCCCAGCTTGCTCCCCGTCCCCCCCAGCCTGCTCCCCGTCCCCCCTGCCTGCTCCCCATCGCCCCCAGCCTGCTCCCCGTCCCCCCTGCCTGCTCCCCGTCCCCCCCAGCTTGCTCCCCGTCCCCCCCAGCTTGCTCCCCGTCCCCCCAGCTTGCTCCCCTTCCCCCCAGCCTGCTCCCCATCCCCTGCCATCCCTCATCCCTGCAGGCTTTTAAGGCCAGGCTGGAGGTGGCTCTGAGCAACCTGCTCCAGTGGGAGGTGTCCCTGCCCATGGCAGGGGGGTTGGAACTGGCTGAGCCTTGGGGTCCCTTCCGGGGGGGGGGTTGGAACTGGCTGAGCCTTGGGGTCCCTTCCATCCCTGACAGTTCTGGGTGCTGCCACCCATCTCTCAGCCACCCTTGGCAGCAGATGGGGGTCCTGACACCCCCCCCAGGCTGGTGCCCTCGGGATGGGATCAGGCCAGGATCCATTTCTGGCGTGAGAAACCTCACGTTTTGGGGGCACCTGCATGCAACTGGGCACAGCAGGGCCCTGGGGAGGACAGGCAGAGCCTGGGCACAACATCATGGCCCTGAGGGGAAGAGGCAAACCCAGCTCAGCCACAGTGGCAGTGGGCACAGGGACCTGCCCACATCAGAAGGCACCACGGCAGCCCTGGCAGCATTTAATGTTCAAACCCCAAACCAAAGTCTTTCGTTGGGGTTTGGCTCTTTTTGTCTTTGGTGAGTTTGGGGCTGCCTGTCCCCCTTCAAACACCTTTCACTCCTTTTGGTTTTTTCCAGCATGAAAAACGTTCCCCCCCCAACCCCCCCATGCCACCCCACAAATGCTCCATGCCCTGCTGCTGGTGCCAGTCCTGCCACCTGCCCCAGGGAGCCAGCCTGCCTGCAGGTCCCCTTTTTTGGTGCCAATCACTCATTGCCATAACCCAGATTCCCTGATTCATTTGGTACAAAGCAAGGAAGTAAACAACTGAGAGCTGCCTGCAGCTGGCAGGGGGCTGCAGGGCTGCAGTGGGAGGTGCTGGGAAGCTCCTGGCTGTGGAACTGGTTTAGGCTGAGCCCTGCCTTGCTCTTGTCCCCCAGTTCAAAGAGGCAGCTCAGGGTGGGAGAGTTGGGAGCAGGGAGAGGAATAAGCAGGGCTGGAGCCTGGGGAGGGGGCTGGAGCTGAGCCATGGCAGATCTGAGGGGGGCTGTGAGGAAGGGAAGGAGCCACCCCAGAGACATGCTGGCAGGAGCCACCCCAGAGGGATGCTGGCAGGAGCCACCCCAGGGGGACGCTGGCAGGAGCCACCCCAGGGGGACGCTGGCAGGAGCCACCCCAGGGGGACGCTGGCAGGAGCCACCCCAGGGGGACGCTGGCAGGAGCCATCCCAGGGGGACGCATCCCAATCAGGAATCCTCTCTCCACTCTGCTCCCCTGTGACACCCCAGGCCCTGGGCACCCTGCTCCCCACAGCACCCATACCCAGCTCCATCCTGCACCCCACTGTGCTGGGCACTCAGTCATCCCCCACTCTGCTCCCCTCTGCATTTCAATCCCTGGGCACCCCTCTTCCCTCTTGCTTCCTGATCCCCATGGCACCCTCCTCCTCCCCAGGCACCCAGTCCACAGGGATTCAGTGCCCCTCTGCTCAAGGGGGCACCCAGTCCTCCCCTGCACCCCAGTTCCCTGGGCACCCAGTAATCCTTGCAACCAGTCCCCCCTGTACCCCAGCTCCCTGGGCACCCATCTCCCCTTGCACCTTACTTTCCTGGCCATACAGTTCTGCCTGCACCCTGTTTTCCTGGGCACCCCGTCCTCCATGCACCCCAATTCCATGGCCACCCAGTCCCCTCTTCACCCCAGTTCCCAGGGCACCCAGCCCCTCTTCACCCCAGTTCCCAGGGCACCCAGCCCCCCCCTACACCCCAATTCCCAGGGCACCCAGCCCCTCTCCACCCCAGTTCCCAGGGCACCCAGCCTCCCCTTCACCCCAGTTCCCAGGGCACCCAGCCCCCCCATACACCCCAGTTCCCAGGGCACCCAGCCTCCCCTTCACCCCAGTTCCCAGGGCACCCAGCCCCCCCATACACCCCAGTTCCCACGGCACCCAGCCCCCCCTTCACCCCAGTTCCCTGGGCACCCAGCCCCCCGGGCACCCAGCCCCCCATACCAGTCTCCTGGTCATTCACTTCTCCCTGCACCCCTTCCTCCCTGCACCCCAACTCCTTGCCCACCCAGTCCCCCCCTGAACCCCATTTCCCTGGGCACCCACTCCCCCTCCCACTCCCCCCCAACTCTCAAACCCCTCTACCTGCAAAGCCGCCCGGTTCCCCTCCAGGAACCGCTCCATAACGGCGCCGATCCGCGCCCGAGCCAACCCAGCCCGACCCAGGATCACCCAGCACGGCCCAGCGCGGCCCTGCCCTTCCCTCCGCCCCTTCCCAGGCCGCGGGGCGCGGCCTGCCGCAGGGGGTGCTGGGAAGGGAGGGGCAAGCGGTGGGGATGGTCGAGGCCTGCCGCGGAGGGTGCTGGGAAGGGAGAGGAGCAAGAGCTAGGGGTGGACGAGGCCTGCCGCGGGGGGTGCTGGGAAGGGGGCGGGGGCAAGCGGTGGGGATGGACGAGGCGTGCCGCGGGGGGTGCTGGAAAGCCCTCCGCCCGCTGTCCCCGCCCCCTTCCCAGCATCCCCCGCGGCAGGCTCTAAGGGGAGCTGTTTTGGGGGGGAGTTGGTACTGGTTTATACTGGGGTGGAATTCACAGCCCCGCACCCACCTGTTGCCAGCTCTAGGCCGAGTCTGGGTCTCCCCACACCCTCCCAAAGCTGGATCGGGACACCTCTCTCCCCGTCCCCCGTTTTGAGATTTGATGCCGTCACAAAATGGCGTCACCCCCATCCCAAGCCGGTTAAGGGCTTACTGGTGACCAGTAAGGGTCTGGTGGGGCCACTGCGGCTGGTGGTTGAAGTGGGAGGTGTAGGTGGAATTGAGTGTATGTGTGTGGGGAGGGCAGATAAATATCCAATGTCCGCCTGGTTTCCTCCCCGGGGTCTGGCTTCGAAACGGGGCAAAAGGGCTGAGTTTTGGTGGTGCTGCTGGTGAGGCCTCCCCCAGACGCGGTAGGAATTGGTGGAGGGTTGGTGGTGGAGGAGGCAGCTGCCTGCTGTCTTCTCTCCCCACCCCTCCTGCCCATCCTCCTCTTCCTCCTCCTCCTCCTCCCTTCTCCATCTCCTCCTTCTCTTCCTCCTCCCCCGCAGTAAATCCTCCTTCCCTGCAGAGCTGGAGCGTGGGGCTGGTGACGGAGATTAGGCCTCTGCCCGTTGGGGAAAAAAGGAGAAGGGAAAAAAAAGCAGAAGAGGAAAAGGAAAAAAAAGGACGAGTAAAGAAGAATAAAAAGCAGGGAAAGGGGAGGAATAAGGAGGGGGAAAAAAAGGAGAAGGAATAAGGAAAAAAAGCGAAAAAGGAAAGGGAGGAAAGAAGGAATAAAGAGGAAAGAAGGAATAAAGAGGAAAGAAGGAATAAAGAGGAAAGAAGGAATAAGGAATAAAAGAAGAGGGAAAAGGAATAAAGATAAGAGGATAAAAGAAGGAAAAAGGCAAAAGAAGAGGAAAACGGAAAACGGAGGAGTAAATAAAAGAAGAAGAAAAAGAGCAAAAAGGAATAAAGAAAAAAGAGAAGAGAAAAGAAGAGGAAAAAATAAGGAAAAGAGGAAAAAATAAAAGAGGAAAAAATAAGGAAAAGAGGCAAAAATAGAAAAAAAGATTAAAGAGAAATAAAAAAGGAGCAAGAACTAAAAGGAAAAGGAAAAAAAGGAAAGAAGGAAAAAAGGTGGAGAAAAGAGGAGAAAAGAAGAGGGAAAACAGGAAAAGGAAAAAGAAGGAAAAGAAGAAGGAATAAAGAAGGAGAAAAGATAAAAGGTAGAAAAAAGAAGGGAAAAAGAGGGGGGAAAAAGGATAAGGAGGGCGAGGCAACGCCGGCAGCAAAGCGGCCGCAAAGTAAGAGCTGGGCTGGGGGACAGCGGGGGTGGCCTTGAGGGGTGGGGGCTTGGGGGTGCTCGGGTGGGTGACAACCTTCCGAGTGCCCCACGAGTGACGGCCGCGGGTGGAGGGTGACAGCGGATCCGTGACAGTGACAGCCAAGCTGGCCTGGGGCTCAGCGGCGGTGGGCTGGGGGCTCCGGGGAAACTGAGGCAGGGTGGTGGCGACCCCCCCAGCCCCTCGCCACCAGCCCCTCCCCCTCCTAGCGCCACCCCCTCGCCCCGGGCGGGCTCGGCCACCCCCAGCCGGTTTTACCGGATCCCGGCGCCTCCGCCGACGCCAAGCCTGGGCTGCGGCTGCCACCGAGGCTGGCAGGGTGGGTTTGGCACCGCGGGCAGTGCCCAGGGCTCCGTGGGCACACGGCGAAAACAGGAGGGTGGGAGGGGGTTCGCTGGGGGGGGTTAATGGGTCCGGACTGGGTCCGGACTGGGTTGGGACTGCGCTCTTACTGTTTGTTTGTTACTGGT
Organism: Indicator indicator; assembly: GCF_027791375.1. Taxonomy (NCBI): domain Eukaryota; kingdom Metazoa; phylum Chordata; class Aves; order Piciformes; family Indicatoridae; genus Indicator; species Indicator indicator. The sequence goes on from NC_072049.1 coordinate 7,771, forward strand.
TTGGTTTTGTTTACTGTTTGGTTTTGTACTGATGTTTTTTTTTCCCCTAAGTTTTTAACTATTTTTTATTTTATTGTCTTTTAACTGATCTTTACTTTTTTAACTGATTTTGTTGGGTTTCACTTATTTTAGCTTTCCTTCTTTTTTTACTTTTTAGCAACTTTAAAAACTGTTTTTCAACTCAGGTTTTCAACTTTTTAAAACTTATTTAACTTATTTTTTTAACTGGAAAAACTTTTAGCTTTTTTTAGCTCTTTTTAGCTTTTTGCTTTTATTTTATCTTTTTTTAGCTTATTTTTGTAGCTTTTTTATGGCTTTTATTACAGCTTTTTTGTAGCTTATTTTAGCTTTTTAATTTTTAATCTTTTTAAGCTTTTTTTAGCTTTTTCAGCTTATTTTTTAGCTTTTTTTAGTTTATTTTTTAGCTTTTTTTTTAGCTTTTTTTGGGCTTTTTTTGGGCTTTTTTTGGGCTTCTTTTTGGGCTTCTTTTTGGGCTTTTTTTAGCTTTTTTTTTTAGCCTTTTTTAACTTATTTTTAAACTTATTTTTTAAAACTTTTTTAAACTTCTTATTTTTTAGCTTACTTTTTAAACTTATTTTTAAACTTATTTTTTAAAACTTTTTTAAACTTCTTATTTTTAGCTTACTTTTTAAACTTATTTTTAAACTTAACTTTTTTAACTTTGAAAACTTTTTTTGCTCTTTTAAACATTTTTTAATTTATTTCTTTATGTATTTTTACTTTTTTAAATTTTTTTTACCTTTTAACTGTTTTTCGTTGTCTTTATTACTATTTTAGAAGTTTTTTGTACATTTTATAAACTTTTTTAAACCTTTTTTAAACCTTTTTTAACTTTTTAAACCTTTTTTTTACTTTCTAAATTATTTTTTAACCTTTTTTAACCTATTCTTTTACCTTTTAAACCCTTTTTCTACTTTTTAAATCTTTTTTTTTGAACCTTTTAAAATTTTGTACATTTTACACTTCTTTTTCCCTGGGTTTTAGCATTTTTTAATTGAATTTTTTTAATTTTATTTTTAAAATTAATTTTTATTGTCTTGTTTAATCTGGATCTTTCTAACCCAAATTCCCAGATCTCTTGGATATTCGAAAGCCAAATTCCCAAATCTCTTTGACTGTTGCAAAGCAAATTTCCCAAACCTTTTGAGTGTTTCTAACCCAAATTTCCCAACTTTCTCCTCAGGTTCCTGTTCTCTGGGCTGAATTTGCAGGAAATCTCTCTTGGAGGTGCTGGGCTCCAACCTCTCCCTACCACTGCTGCACTGAGTCCCTGGATTCTTCCCAGGTGAGTTTGGGATTTTCCCTGGAACAGGTAAAATCCACAAACATTGAACTGCTGAAAGAGGATTTGGACGCAGGGACTGGGGAGGAAAAAATGGGAGCTAAAGGAGCTCAGAAACTGAACTAAAACGTCTTCTTTTTCTTGGAATACCCAAATTTGCCCTTCTAAGGGAGAGATTTGGGATGCAGCTGATCCAGGATGGACCTAGAGCATTCCCAGGAGCCTGATCCAGACCTGCCTGAGGCAGAAGGCCACAGTGAGAGCCTCATGGAGCAGCCACCCAAGCAGGAAGGGACAATCCCAGCCCCTTCCAGTGGTGAAAGGACCTCCCAGCTCCCAGAGGAGGACAGAATTCCAGGTGGCATCCAGGAGGCTGTTGGCAGGGACGGAATTCCAGGTGACATCCAGGAGGTCATTGTCAGGGACGAAATTCCAGGTGGCATCCAGGAGGCTGTTGGCAGGGATGAAATTCCAGGTGGCACCCAGGAGGTCTTTGGCAGTGATGGAATTCTGTCTGGAAGCCAGGAGGCCGTTGGCAGGGACGAAATTCCAGGTGACATCCAGGAGGTCATTGTCAGGGACGGAATTCCAGGTGGCGTCCAGGAGGCTGTTGGCAGGGATGAAATTCCAGGTGGCATCCAGGAGGTCATTGTCAGGGACGGAATTCCAGGTGGCGTCCAGGAGGCTGTTGGCAGGGACGGAATTCCAAGTGGCATCCAGGAGGCTGTTGGCAAGGACAGAATTCCAGGTGGCATCCAGGAGGCTGTTGGCAGGGATGGAATTCCAGGTGGCATCCAGGAGGCTGTTGGCAAGGACAGAATTCCAGCTGGCATCCAGGCGGCTGTTGGCAGGGATGGAATTCCAGGTGATACCCAGGACAGTGTGGCACCAGCCGGGCAAACCGCGGTGCCCTGCGGCGGGGCCGAGGAGGTGCCCCTGCCTTGCCCCCTCGATGAGCATCCCCAGGGTGATGCCAAGGAGAAGCAACCCTCAGAAGCTGGGGGGGCCGTGGAGGGTACCCCCGTGCCCAGCCCGGCTGCCAGGGCGGTGGAGCCGGCAGCTGAGTGCCCCCAGAGGCGGAGCCCGAGCCGGGACGCGGAGGAGGATTTCTACTGCGTGAAGTGGATCAGGTGGAAGGGCGAGCGGACCCCCATCATCACCCAGAGCCAGAACGGGCCCTGCCCCCTGCTGGCCATCATCAACATCCTCTTCCTCCAGTGGAAGGCAAGCAGGGCGCAGCAGGGGGGCGTCTGGGGGGGGCCTGGTGAGGGGGCATCGAGCTGAGCTCCCCCACAAGCTGGGGAGGGGAAGGCGCCGGGGGGCAGGCCCCAGCTTCTCCATGCTTCCAGGTGAAGCTGCCCCCGCAGAAGGAGGTGATCACAGCAGAGGAGCTGATGGCACATTTAGGTGAGTCCCTGCTGGGCACACTGCCAGGGGGTGGCTTATGGTTCACTGGCACACTGGGGGCTGACCCTGCTGCCAGGCTGTGGGTCATGGAGCACTGGGGGCTGACCCTGCTGCCAGGCTGTGGGTCATGGAGCACTGGGCGCTGACCCTGCTGGCAGGCTGTGGGTCATGGAGCACTGGGCACTGACCCTGCTGGCAGGCTGTGGGTCATGGAGCACTGGGGACTGACCCTGCTGGCAGGCTGTGGGTCATGGAGCACTGGGGACTGACCCTGCTGGCAGGCTGTGGGTCATGGCACTGGGGGCTGACCCTGCTGGCAGGCTGTGGGTCATGGAGCACTGGGGGCTGACCCTGCTGGCAGGCTGTGGGTCATGGCACTGGGGGCTGACCCTGCTGGCAGGCTGTGGGTCATGGCACTGGGGACTGACCCTGCTGGCAGGCTGTGGGTCATGGAGCACTGGGCACTGACCCTGCTGGCAGGCTGTGGGTCATGGCACTGGGGACTGACCCTGCTGGCAGGCTGTGGGTCATGGCACTGGGCACTGACCCTGCTGGCAGGCTGTGGGTCATGGCACTGGGGACTGACCCTGCTGGCAGGCTGTGGGTCATGGAGCACTGGGCACTGACCCTGCTGGCAGGCTGTGGGTCATGGCACTGGGGGCTGACCCTGCTGGCAGGCTGTGGGTCACTGGCACACTGCAGGCAATGGTTCACAGCCACACCAGGGGCTGACCATGCTGGCTGGCAGTGGTTCACTGGCACACTGGGGGCTGACCCTGCTGGCAGGCTCTGGGTAACTGGCATACTGCAGGCAGTGGTTCATGGTGTACCAGGGGCTGGCTGTGCTGGCAGGCAGTGGTTCACTGGCACACTGCAGGCAGTGGTTCATGGTGTACCAGGATTGGCTGTGCTGGCAGGCAGTGGTTCACTGGCACACTGCAGGCAGTGGTTCATGGTGTACCAGGGACTGACCATGCTGGCAGGCTGTGGTTCACTGGCACACTGCAGGCAGTGGTTCATGGTGTACCAGGATTGGCTGTGCTGGCAGGCAGTGGTTCACTGGCACACTGCAGGCCATGGTTCACTGGCACACTGCAGGCAGTGGTTCACTGGCACACTGCAGGCAGTGGTTCATGGTGTACCAGGGGTTGGCTGTGCTGGCAGGCCGTGGTTCACTGGCACACTGCAGGCAGTGGTTCACTGTGCACCAGGGGCTGACTCTGCTGGCAGGCAGTGGTTCACTGGCACACTGCAGGCCGTGGTTCATGGCACACTGGGGGCTGACTGTGCTTGGCAGGCAGTGCTTCCCTGGCACACAGGGCCTGACTCTGCTGCCTTGCAGGGGACTGCATCTTGGCCACCCAACCTCGGGAGCCATCCGAAGGGCTGCAGCTGAATTTCCAGCAGGTGAGGAGCCCAAGGCCGTTTGTCACCCAGCCCCACAAGGGATCCCCCTTGAGCTGCAAGACTTTTTTTGGGGTGCCAGCCCTCTCCCTGAGCATTGTGTCCCCCCACTCCTGCTTTCCTCCCCTCCCAGAACATCAATGACACCATGATGGTGCTGCCCAAGCTCTCCACGGGGCTGGACGTCAACGTGCGCTTCACAGGGGTCTCGGACTTCGAGTACACCCCAGAGTGCATTGTCTTTGACCTCCTCAATGTCCCTCTCTACCATGGCTGGCTGGTGGACCCCCAGGTGAGCTGCCCTCTTCCCCCAAATGCTGTCCTGCTGCCTGCCTGGTGGCTCCAGGGATGGGAAGGGAATGATCCAAGTGCTGGTGAGACCCTGGCCCAGGTTGCCCGGAGAGGTGGGAGCTGCCCAATCCCTGGCACCATCCCAAGGAAGATTGTTTGGAGCTCTGAGCAACCTGCTCTGGTTGGGGATGTCCTTGCTGACTGCAGGGGGATGAGCTGAAGGAGCTTTGAAGGTCGCTTCCAACCCAAACCCTTCTGTAATGCCATGTTGAGGGCTTTGAACAGGATCCCCAGAGGGGTTGTGGAGTCTCCTTCTCTGGAGACTTTCTCAAGACCCCTCTGGATGTGTCCCTGTGTGACCTGCACTGGATTCTATGGCCCTGCTCTGCCAGGGGGGTTGGACTCAGTGATCTCTGGAGGTCCCTTCCAACCCCTGACATCCTGTGATCCAGTGGAATCCTGCCCATGGCAAGGGGTGGGGGTGGGTCCTAGATCTTTGAAGGGCACTTCCAACCCAGCCCCTTCCATGGTGGCTCCTTCCCCATGGTGGAAGGTCACAACCCAGCTTCTTGGACATGCCCATGATGATCCTTTCCCCTCCCTTGCAGACCCCAGAGGTGGTGCAAGCCGTGGGCAAGCTGAGCTACAACCAGCTGGTGGAGAAGATCATTACCTGCAAACAGGCCAACGACTCCAGCCTGGTCAGTGAAGGTAACAACCCCTCCCCCACCCAGCCCCCAGCTCCCTGGGCACCCCGAGGTGAGGTGGGGAGAGTCTCACTGCTGGGGAGGCACTTTTTAGGCTGTCAGGGAGTGATAGGAGCAGAGGGAATGGAGCCAAACTAGAAGTGGGGAGATGCAGATTGGACCTTAGGAAGAAGTTCTTCCCCATGAGGGTGGTGAGAGACTGGCAGAGGTTGCCCAGGGAGGTGGTGGAGTTCCCATCCATGGAGAGGTTCCAGAAACCTGTGCCCATGGCACCTGGGTGGTGTTGGGTTGATGCTGGACTGTGAGAGAGTTGAGGTTGTTCAGTCTGGAGAGGAGAAGGCTCCCAGGAGACCTTCTTGTGGCCTTGCAGGATCTGAAGGGGGCTCCAGGAGAGCTGGGGAGGGACTTTTGAGGGTGTCAGGGAGGGATAGGACTGGGGGGCATGGAGCAAAACTAGAAATGGGGAGATGCAGATTGGATGTTAGGAAGAAATTCTTCCCCATGAGGGTGGTGAGAGACTGGCAGAGGTTGCCCAGGGAGGTGGTGGTGGAAGCCTCATCCCTGGAGGTGTTTGCAGCCAGGCTGGATGTGGCTGTGAGCAACCTGCTGTGGTGTGAGGTGTCCCTGCCCATGGCAGGGGGGTTGGAACTGGCTGAGCCTTGAGGTCCCTTCCAACCCTGACACTTCTGTGATTCTGTGAATGCCCTGGGCCCTTGCTCCCACCCTGCTGTGTCACCCCAGGGCTGGTGGCAGAGCAGTTCCTGGAGTCCACAGCCTCCCAGCTGACCTACCATGGGCTGTGTGAGCTGACAGCTGCCGTCCAGGAGGGTGAGCTCAGCGTCTTCTTCCGCAACAACCACTTCAGCACCATGACAAAGCACAAGGTGAAGCTTTTCTTACCCCCTCCCCACCTGCCAGAACCTCCCTGCCCCCTCCCCACTACACCTCCACGCTGGCCAGACCCAACTGTCCCTCCCCCTCTCTCTCCAGGGCCACCTCTACCTGCTGGTGACGGATCAGGGCTTCCTGCAGGAGGAGAGGGTGGTCTGGGAGAGCCTCCACACGGTGGATGGGGACAGCTGCTTCTGTGACACCGATTTCCACCTCAGCCACACCCTGGGCAAGGAGGGGGCCACCGCTGCCACCCCTGAGCAGAGACAAGTGGACCAGGTAGGGGACAACCAGGAGCCACTCAAGGCCTTGTCCCAGCACTCAGGGACGCTGTGCTGAGCCCCCTCCTCTCTTTTTTTTTTTTCTGTCTCCCCAACCCTGCCAGGACTACATGATGGCTCTGTCACTGCAGCAGCAGCAGCAGGGCCAGGACCCCTCAGCACTCAGTGACCTGGAGCTGGCCAGGCAGCTGCAGCAGGAGGAGTATCAGCAGCAGCAGCCTCAGCCTCCTCCTCATTCTCAGCAGCAGGTCCCCATGCAGGTACTGTGGGTAACCCACCCAGGACTGCAGCGTGCAGGGGGTTGTGGGTGCCTCTCCCCGCCCCTGCTCTCTGCCCCACTGTGGGGGAGGTGCTGGGTGGCTCCCTGCAATGATTTTTGGGGGGGTGGTCTGTGCTGGTGCTGCCCCTCCCCAGCCCCTCTCTCCCTGTGCCCGCAGGCGCGTGCCCGGCCGCCCGCCGAGCGCAGGCAGCGCCAGAAGCCGGATCTGGACTGCACCCTCCTGTAGCACCCTGGGACTGGACACTGCTGGGGGGCACCCAGCCCTGCTCTGCCTCCCTCTCCTGTCCCCCCACCAGGCTCCTGGCTAAGCTGGGCAGATCCTAGGGGGGTCCCTGGGCACTGGAGTCCCAGGGGGCCACAGAGGGGTGGGGGTGTCCTTCCCCTCTTGCCCCAGGGCTGGGACCAGCCCAGTTTTTCCAGTGGCCTTAACGCAGGGGAGTCCCAGCCTGGGGGATCCCACTCAGGAGGGTCCCTGCTCCTCGACGTGGGGGACACGTGTCTGGGGACACACAGGCACCCCCGTGTCCAAAATGTGGCCTTAGCCCGTGGCAAATAAAGGACTTGTCCCCATGCAGGTGGGTCCAGGCCTCTGGGTGCTGCTGAGGGAGGTTTGGGGTGGGGGTTGGGAGGAGGCATGGGGAAGGGTTGAGGGGAGGGTTGGGGGGACAGGACCCCCCACACCCTACAGCCAAGCACGTGTTGGGTTGGGGGCAATGGGGCCCTCTGCATCCCACAGCCATGTGGCCTGGGGGGTGTTTGGGGTGATGAGACCCAGCCACGCAGGTTTGGGGGGGGGGTTCAGGCGCTGGGACCCCATGCACCCCCCAGCCACAAGGGTCTGGGGAGGATTTGGGGTGACAGGATCCTCTCTCCCCTCCACAGCCGCAGAATGTTTAGGGGTGAATTTGGGGGGGAGGGGACCCTCCACACCCCCTAGGCATGCACCGTTAGGGTGGAGTTGGGGGGCGTTGGGTGGGGTGCGGCCCGCAGCGCCCCACGGACAGGTGGGGTCAGGGGAGAGGGGGCTGCCTTGGGGGTGACGAGACACCCCTGCCCCGCACACGCACACACAGAGCGCTGCAGCCCCGCCCCGCCCCGCGGTTTCTCCCCCCGCTGCGCGGAGCGTTGCAGTATCTCTCGCCTACCGCCAGGGGGCGTCCCATCGCCATGCCCAGCGATCGATTGCTCAGGCCTGGCCCCGCCTCTCCCCCTTCCCACCCCACCCCTGCAGGGGGTGCTCGGCGTTGGCGGTGACGTCACTCCCGCCCGCTGCCTGGCGCGGGGCGGGCGCGGGGCGCGGGCTGAGGGGGGGGGGGTCCGCGAGCGGCAGCGCGAGGCGGCGGCGGCGGCAGCAGCAGCGCGTGAGTGAGGGAGGGGGCGCGGGGGGGGGGAAGGGCTCGGGGGGAGCTTGCGGCAGGGTCCGGGGCCAGGGGTCCGAGGCGGCACCGGCGAGCAGCCAGCAGCAGGGCAGCGCCGCGGGAGGCTCAGCTCGGGCCGGGCCGGGCCGGGCCGCGGTGGGGGCATAGTTCCCGCTTCCCTCTTCCCGGTTTCGCTCTCTGGGGCCCTCCCGGCTGCGGCCCAGCCCGGGCCTGCTGCGGGGCGGGCGGGGCAGGCCCCGGTGGGGCGGGGGTGGGTTCTCGGGGGTGTGCGTTGGACTTGGAGCCTGCTGGGGGCCTCGCCGCCAACTTCCCGGTGCTTCCCGGCCGCCTCCCGCGGGCAGCCCCGGGCCTCGCTGCACGCTCGCACACCCCCCGCGGCGCTCCGCGGGGCCTCTCCGGCAGCCTTGGCCGGGCCGGGCGGGGCGGGCCCGTGGCCGGCGTTGGAGGGAGGCGGTGCCCACCCACCCCCGGCTCGCTGCGAGGGCTCGGGCCCGGCCTTCGGCCCCGCCAGGCTCGGGTGCGGCCTCCCCCGGGGCTCCTCAGGCCGGCGGCGAGTCGGTAACGCCAGCCCCGGGGGATACGCACACCTCAGGAGCCCCCGCTGCGGGGTCTCGGCCGGGACTCGGTGCCCTGCGATGCTCCCGGTCTCCTTTTTTTATCCCCAGACCTAAAAACTTCAGACTTTTCTCCTTTTCCAGTAGGGTCGCTCCTGGGGCGTCCTGCCAGGCGCTGCCGGTCCCCTCCTTCCCCCGGCAGCTCCCGGTTCCAGCGCCCCTCCGTCCGCGGGACAGCGCCCGGGTCCTCCAGTCCCCATTTCCCCGTGGGGAAAGACATCGCCAGCCCTGACCGGGGCCTCACCCCGAGCCCTCCCACGCTGTGGCTGCCTGCCCTGCCCTCCCTTCCCGTTACCTGCCCGTGGCACCGGGAATCGGGGCGCGCTCCTTGCCTCGCCTTGCGAAACCGGCCCCGGCGGTTCCTCTTTCCCTGCCCGGAGCCAACCCGGCTCGTCCCTATTCTCAGCCCCAGCGATTTACCTCGCAGGGGACCCCCTTGGTCCCTATTCCAGCCCCACGGAGCTCGGTTTTGGCTCCCAGCTCCCGGTTCGTGTCCGCCGCCGGGAGGTGGAGGGGAGGGACGAGCCGGGGATGCGCTGACCCCCAGGGCCGGGGCGGCTTCCCCAGGCCGCGGCGGTGCCGGTGACTCGCCGTGGTCACCGTCGGGAGCCTTTTGAAGGCACAAAGGTTCTCATTGTGCCGCCGCCAAATCCCTAATCCTGCGCCGCTCGGGTCCGGCTGCCCGGCCCGGGGGTGGCAGAGGGCTCCGCGCCTCCGTTTCGCACCCCGGTGTTGGGCTTCGTGCCCCGGGATCAACCCTGGGATGCAGGGAGAGGACCCACACGGAGGGGCTTCCCCCTTCCTCTTCAGCCTGCCCTGGTCCTGGTGTTTTTTTGCCTATCCCTTTCTCAAGCGGGGACGGGGAAGTCCCGGGGGGCCGGGCCGCCGGTTCCTCCCCGCGGCCGGTGCCAAGGATCCGTCCCGGCGGCCTCGGTTAATCATCAGCCGCTGCCCTCTGGGCCACAGGGAGCAAAGTCCCTGCGTGCTGGAGCCCAGCGCCGGCCGCTCCGTGTGGCACCAGGGGGACTGCACCGGGACCCTCCCCGCCGGGAGCTCACCGGGAGGCCAGGCTGGGGGTGCCGGCTCCAGCCAGGGCGTTGTGACCGCAGCGGCTGGAGGGAGCTGGGAGCCAGACCCTCCCCCCCTGACCCGTTCCTCACCTCTCCCTCTCTCGTCCTTCCCTCCTCCCAGCATGTTTCAGACCCTGCACAGCTACTTCTGGTGGGAACGGCTCTGGCTGCCGGCAAACCTCACCTGGGCCGACCTGGAGGACAGGGATGGCAGAGTCTATGCCAAAGCCTCCGACCTCTACATCACCATCCCCTTGGCCTTCCTCTTCCTCATCGTCCGGCACCTCTTTGAGACGTGAGTCCCTTCCCCGGGGGGGGAACACCCTGACCCCCAACTCTCCCTGGGGATGTCACCCCTCTGGATGTGTCACCCTGTCCTCAGCACCCCAGGTTTGGGGGGGTCCTGCCTGCCTCCCCCCAGCCCATATGTAGGGCCAGGGGTGGCTGCCCCCGGGGGGTGCCCAGCACAGGCCTGGCATTGTGCATCCTCTGCTGCCCTTATCGGGCAGGGGCGGCCGCTGGCCCCCGCGGCTGAGCAGAGATTTGTTGGGCAAACAATGGAGAGCCAGGGCTGGGAACAGGCTGAGCTTTGTTGGGAGGGCAGCAGAAGGGGGAGGCAGCCTTGCCCGGGCTGGGTACAGCCCTGCTGCTTCCCTGGAGGGACACTCCCTGCCACCCTGGGGTGCCAGCAAGACCCTGGAGGGGGATTCCCCTCCCTGGGTAACGACTGCAAGTGAGGAAGAAATTCTGTAGAGGGAGGGTGGGGAGAGCCTGGCACAGGTTGCCCAGGGAGGCTGTGCCTACCCCCTCCCTGGAGGTACTCAGTGCCAGGCTGGATGAGGCCTTGAGCAGGCTGGGCTGGCAGGAGGTGTCCCTGGGCATGGCAGGGGCTTGGAGCTGGCTGAGCTTTGAGCTCCCTTCCAACCCAACCCAGACTGGGAGCCTACAAAAAGCCACCCATGGAATGGGGTCACAAAGGCAGGCCATGGGTCCCTGGGTGGCTTTGAGGGGGCAGCATGGGGTGGATGACCCCCGGATGGAGCTGTCTGATGTCCCCTTTCTCCCTGCCCAGGTACGTGGCCACCCCCCTGGCCGGGCTGCTGAACGTCAAGGAGAAGATCAGGTTAAGAGCCTCTCCCAACCCCGTGCTGGAGAAGTTCTATGCTGCCACCACCAAGCACCCCAAGCAGGTGAGGCTGGATGCCAAAAGGCCCTGAAGGAAGGGGGCCCAGCTGGCACCTGGTGGCACGGTGGTGACCTCCCTGCTGCCCCCCCAGGCCGAGGTTGAGCTGCTGTCCAAGCAGAGCGGCTGCAGCGTGCGGCAGGTCGAGCGCTGGTTCCGCCGCCGCCGCAACCAGGACCGGCCCAGCCTGCTGAAGAAGTTCAGGGAGGCCAGGTGAGAGCCCTGCCAGCTGTCACCAGCACCCTGTGGGCCACCTCTCCCTGCTCTGGGGGTGCTTTGGGGGCCACCTGCTGGGCTGGTGGAGGGTGGATGGTGGGGGGCTGGTGGGGTCCGGCCTGCTCCCTTCCCTCGCCCTGGTGCCCACCTGAGGACCATCTGCTTCCTTTTTCCAGTTGGAGATTCACCTTTTACCTTCTTGCTTTCATTGCTGGCATGGCTGTCATAGTGGATGTAAGTGTGGTCCCCTCCCCCTGGCACACCCAGGCCCCTCGGCCTGACCCCCCAAGTCCCCTCTAACACCTCTCTGTCTCCTCCTCCTCCTCCTCCTCCCCACCCCCCACAGAAGCCTTGGTTCTACGACCTGCGGGAGGTGTGGAAGGGGTACCCCATCCAGGTGAGTGCCCAGCCTCATCCCAGCTGCCACCCCAGAGCCACCAGAAGGCAACCAGAGGGCATGGGGGGGTGGGGTGTGGGAGGGTCTCTCCAGGCTGGCAAAGTGACTCTGGGACCCTCGTCTGCGACGTGCCCAAGGGCTTTGCCCATCCAGGGGTGCAGAAGGGTGCTTGGGGCACCAGTGGGGGTCTGGTTGGTGCCCATGGAAGGGGTACCTGGAGGACCCCTGCCAAGCTGTGCCCTGCTTGCAGAGTGTGCTGCCCTCCCAGTACTGGTACTACATGATTGAGCTCTCCTTCTACTGGTCCCTGCTCTTCAGCATCGCCTCCGACGTCAAGCGCAAGGTGAGGTGAGGGCAGGCTCCTGAGGCAGCTGGGAGGCTCCTGGTGGTGGAAAGGGTTGGGAGGGAGCTCCAAGCTCAGCCAGCTCCAACCCCTGCCCTGCCCAGGGACACCTCCCCCCAGCCCAGCTTGCTCAAGGCCTCATCCAGCCTGGCCTGGAACACCTCCAGGGAGGGGACAGCCACAGCCTCCCTGGGCAACCTGTGCCAGGCTCTGCCCAGCCTCACTCTCAACAATTTCTTCCTCCTCTCCACTCTCAATCTCCTCCCTCCCAGCTCAAAGCCATCATCCCTCAGCCTGGCACCCCCAGCCCTTGTCCCAAGTCCCTCCCCAGCTCTCCTGGAGCCCCTTCAGCTCCTGGCAGGCTGTTCTGAGGTCTCCCTGGAGCCTTCTCTTCCCCAGGCTGAGCAGCCCCAACCCTCCCAGCCTGTCCCCACAGGGGAGGTTCTCCAAGCTCCCATCCTTCACCCTCAGGGTGGGCATTAGGGAGCAGGATCTGGGGCTGCAGGAGGGTGGATTTTGGAGGCTGGCAGGGAGCTGGGGGGCTGCAGCTGGCTTTGCTCTAACCCTCCCCCCACCCACGGCCTCTTTGCTGGCCGCAGGACTTCAAGGAGCAGATCATCCACCACGTGGCCACCATCATCCTCATCAGCTTCTCCTGGTTCGCCAACTACGTGCGGGCAGGGACCCTGATCATGGCCCTGCACGACTCCTCCGACTACCTGCTGGAGGTAGGATCCCCTCCAGGCCCTCCCCCCACCCCCCAGGGCCACATCCCCTGCGCCCCACCCCTCCCCCCCCCCTCACCCCCTGCTGCCTCCCTGCAGTCTGCCAAGATGTTCAACTACGCTGGCTGGAGGCACACCTGCAACAACATCTTCATCGTCTTCGCCGCCGTCTTCATCGTCACGCGGCTGCTGATCCTCCCCTTCTGGTGAGGGGAGGCGCAGGCACGGGATGGAATGGGGTGGGAATGGGGTGGGAATGGGGTGGGATGCGGTGGGGTGGGAATGGGGTGGGAATGGATGGGCTGGGGTGGGAATGGGGTGGGAATGGGGTGGGATGCAGTGGGGTGGGAATGGGGTGGGAAGGGATGGGATGGGGTGGGAATGGGCTGGGGTGGGAATGGGGTGGGAAGGAGTGGGATGTGGTGGGGTGGGAATGGGGTGGGGTGGGAATGGGATGGGGTGGGATAGGGTGGGAATAGGGTGGGAATGGGATGGGGTGGGATAGGGTGGGAATAGGGTGGGAATGGATGGGGTGGGAATGGGGTGGGGTAGGGTGGGATAGGGTGGGAATGGGGTGGGAAGGGATGGGGTGGGATGGGAAGGGATGGGATGGGGTGGGATAGGGTGGGAATAGGGTGGGAATGGATGGGGTGGGAATGGGGTGGGAAGGGATGGGGTGGGGTGGGATGGCAGAGGGCTGCTGCAGGGGAAAGTGAGGCATGGGCTGAGGAGGGCCCTCTGGGATGGGATAGGAGAAGAGAGGAGGGAATGGGATTGCATGGGGATGGGATTGCATGGGATGGGATGGGATGGATGCCATGGGATGGAATGGATGGGAATGCATGGGATGGGATGGATGCCATGGAATGGGATGGATGCCATGGAATGGAATGAATGGGATGGGAGTGCATGGGACGGGATGGAATAGATGGCATGGCATGAGATGAATGGCATGGGATGGTATAGGATGGGGTAGGATGGTTTGGGATGGATGGATGGGATGGGGGAGGATGGGATGGGAAGGAATGGATGGGGATGGGTTAGGATGGCACGGGCTGGGTGGCACGGGCTGGGCTGGGTGGCACTGGCTGGGCTGGCTGGCACAGGCTAGGCTGGGTGGCACAGGCTGGGCTGGCTGGCACGGGCTGGGCTGGGTGGCACTGGCTGGGCTGGGTGGCACTGGCTGGGCTGGCTGGCACTGGCTGGGCTGGGTGGCACTGGCTGGGCTGGGTGGCACGGGCTGGGCTGGGTGGCACAGGCTGGGCTGGGTGGCACTGGCTGGGCTGGGTGGCACTGGCTGGGCTGGCTGGCACTGGCTGGGCTGGGTGGCACTGGCTGGGCTGGCTGGCACGGGCTGGGCTGGCTGGCACGGGCTGGGCTGGGTGGCACTGGCTGGGCTGGCTGGCACGGGCTGGGCTGCTGCTGGCCCTGCCCCTGCTGAGGGAGTGGTGGCCATGCCAGGATCATGCACTGCACCCTGGTGTACCCCCTGGAGCTCTACCCTGCCTTCTTTGGGTACTACTTCTTCAACTCCATGATGGTGGTGCTGCAGTCCCTGCACATCTTCTGGGCCTACCTCATCATCCGCATGGCTCACAAGTTCATAACTGGAAAGGTCAGGAGGCCCTGGGGGCTGCCAGGGGCTGGGCAGGGGGCCTGGGGGAGGGGGCTGGGAGCTGCCCCCAGCAGCAAGGGGGAAGGGAGAGAGACCTCCCCCAGGCCTGGCTTCTGAGGGGTGCAGGGGAGGAGCCCCCTGTGGGGGTGCAGGGGAGGGGAAACTGAGGCAGGGGAGAGGAAACTGAGGCAGGGGAGGGGAAACTGAGGCAGGGGAGAGGAAACTGAGGCAGGGGAGGGGAAACTGAGGCAGGGGAGAGGAAACTGAGGCAGGGGAGAGGAAACTGAGGCAAGGGAGGGGAAGCTGAGGCAAGGGGAGGGGAAGCTGAGGCAGGGGAGGGGAAGCTGAGGCAGGGGAGGGGAAACTGAGGCAGGGGAGGGGAAACTGAGGCAGGGGAGGGGAAACTGAGGCAGGGGAGGGCCTTGTGCCCTGCCATCTGAGCTCCAGCCTTTCCCCTCTGCCCCCACAGGTGGTGGAGGATGAGAGGAGTGACCGTGAGGAGACTGACAGCTCCGAGGAGGAGGAGGAGGCAGCCAAGAATGGGCCTCTGTCCAACGGCCACCCCCACCCTGTGCTCAACAACAACCACCGCAAAACCGACTGAGTGCCAGGGCCTGCCACGGCCTGGCCCTGCCAGTGCCACCCCCCTGCCCTGCCCTGCCCAGCTCCCTGCCCCCTGCCATCCTCTGCCCCCTCCCCGGTGCTGCAGCAGAGCAAATGGGGACCCCAGAGAGTCCATCTCGGCCCCACCCCCACCCCAGCCCCCTCCGTGCCCTGCTCCGGGCACTGCTGTGCCTCAGCCTCACCCTCGGTGCCCTCTCACCTGCTGCCTTAAGCCACTGGGGCCTGGGATGGGCAGGGGAGGGTGGCTCCTGCCAGTGTCCCTTTGGGGTGGCTCCTGCTGGGGTGGCTCCTGCCAGTGTCCCTTTGGGATGGCTCCTGCTGGGGTGGCTCCTGCTGGAGTGGCTCCTGCCAGTGTCCCTTTGGGGTGGCTCCTGCCCTTCCTTACAGCCCCCCTCAGGTCTGCCATGGCTGGAGGGCTCAGCTCTGGCCCCACTCCCAGGGCTCCAGTCCCCTCCCAGGGCTCCAGCCCCCTCCTAGGGCTCCAGCCCCCTCCCCAGCCTCCAGCCCTGGTTATTCCCTTCCCTGTTCCCAGTTATCTGGGATCCCATCCTGAGCTGCCTCTTCAAACAGTGGGAGAAAAGCAATGCCCTTCCCTGCCCCCCCCTGGCACCAAGAGAAGGAGGAGAGTGGCAGAGCCCTGGCCAAAGCCCTTCCCTGCCCCCCCTGGCACCAAGGGAAGGAGGAGAGTGGCAGAGCCCTGGCCAAAGCCCTTCCCTGCCCCCCCTGGCACCAAGGGAAGGAGGAGAGTGGCAGAGCCCTGGCCATAGCCCTTCCCTGCTCCCCCCTGGCACCAAGGGAAGGAGGAGAGTGGCAGAGCCCTGGCCAAAGCCCTTCCCTGCTCCCCCCTGGCACCAAGGGAAGGAGGAGAGTGGCAGAGCCCTGGCCAAAGCCCTTCCCTGCCCCCCTGGCACCAAGGGAAGGAGGAGAGTGGCAGAGCCCTGGCCAAAGCCCTTCCCTGCCCCCCTGGCACCAAGGGAAGGAGGAGAGTGGCAGAGCCCTGGCCAAAGCCCTTCCCTGCCCCCCTGGCACCAAGGGAAGGAGGAGAGTGGCAGAGCCCTGGCCAAAGCCCTTCCCTGCCCCCCCTGGCACCAAGGGAAGGAGGAGAGTGGCAGAGCTGCCCTGGGAGAGCTGGGAGGGAGGAGGAGAAGAGGAATCTGGGCTGGGGGAGGAGGAGGTTTTGGGGTCTGGTCACTACTTGGTGCCTCCCAGAGGAGTTTAACCTCTTCACTTCCCTTCTGTCAGTGGCTTTTGAGTCTCTCTCTCTCTCTGTGGCCTCTCCCCAGCTGTCACAGGACAAATTTCCAACTGATTTTGGGGTTGGTTTGGGGGTTTGTTGGTTTTTTTTTTTTTTTTTTGTGGGGGTGAGAGGGAGGGGAGGGAGATTTGGTTTTTGTTTCTATTTATTTAGAAGACAGAGAAGAGCCAAACTTGGCTCTGCCCTCCCACATCCAACCTTGGGATGTGGAGAGAACTTCCCAGCACACGGAAAAGAAAAAAAAAAAAAAAACAAAAGGAGGAGGTAGGGGAGGGTCGAGGGAGGGTGGGGGAGGGTAAAGGACCATTAACCAACTTCAGACCAAAATCTGTTTTGTTGCTGTTTGGGTTTTTTGTTGTTGTCGTTGGAGTTTCTTTTTTTTTTTTTTTAAGGGGAAAAAAAAAAAAAAAAAGAGAAAAGGTTAAATATATTAAAAATGAAGAAAAAAAAAACAAAAAAAAAAAAAAGAAAACTAATAAAGTTCAATAGAAAACACCAAAAAGAAAGAGAAAGAAAGAAAAAAAAAAAAAAAAGAATCAAATCTGGGGACACCTTCTGGTGGTAGCTTCACAACCACACCCCTGGGGAGGGCTTTATTTTGGGGAGGGGGTTGAGTGCTTTGGGTCACCTTTGTTTAGGCTTGAAAGAGGTCAGATTGGAGGAGTTTGGTTCTTTTGGCCATTTTTTGCTTCTTTTTGGTCCTTTTCCTCTCCACCAAAGGCTTTCCATAGTGCCCAGATTGGAGGATTTTTGGTTATTTTGGTTCTTTTTTTGCTCCCTTTTCTCTCCACCAGAAGCTTTCCAGAGAGCCCAGATTGGAGGATTTTTGGTTATTTTGGTTCTTTTTGCTTCTTTTCCTCTCCACTAAAAGCTTTCCACAAAGGCCAGATTGAAGGATTTTGGTTCTTTTTGGTCCTTTTTGTTCTTTTTGGTCCTTTTTGTTCTTTTTGGTCCTTTTTGTTCTTTTTGGTCCTTTTTGTTCTTTTTGGTCCTGTTTGTTCTTTTTGGTCCTTTTTGTTCTTTTTGGTCCTTTTTGTTCTTTTTGGTCCTGTTTGTTCTTTTTGGTCCTGTTTGTTCTTTTTGGTCCTTTTTGTTCTTTTTACTCCTTTTTGTTCTTTTTAGTCCTTTTTGTTCTTTTTGGTCCTTTTTGTTCTTTTTGGTCCTTTTTGTTCTTTTTGGTCCTTTTTGTTCTTTTTGGTCCTTTTTGTTCTTTTTTTGGTCCTTTTCCTCTCCACCAAAAGCTTCCCACAGTGCCCAGATTGGAGGAATTTGCTTCTTTTCCCTTATTTTCCTCTCTACTAAAAGCTTTCCACAGAGCCCAGATTGAAGGATTTTGGTTATTTTGGAGGCTTTTGGTTACTTTTGCTATTTTTTTTGTTCTTTTCACCTCCACCAAAAGCTTTGCATAGTGCCCAGACTGGAGGATTTTTGGTTCTTTTGCTTCTTTTTCCTTCTTTTCCTCTCCACCAAAAGCTTTGCACAGTGCCCAGACTGGAGGATTTTTGGTTATTTCGGAAGATTTTTGGTACTTTTTTTTGGTTATTTTGGTTCCTTTCACCTCCACCTAAAGCTTTCCACAGCCTGGAGCTTGGATTTTTTTTTTTTTTTCCCCCAGCTTTCCTGAGGAGCTCCTCCACCTCCACCACCCTCCTGGGGCTGACAAAGCTGCTATTGAGGTAGCCCCCAAGAGGCTGCAACCTGAGCTTGCCCAGGGCCTAGAAAGGTTCTTTTGAATCACACAAAAAAGTTATTTAGCATGGAAAAAAAAGCCACAAACAACCCAAAAAAGGCTTAAAGGCTTCCCTTGTGCCTGAGTGCCTGAGGGCTTGGGGGGGGTGAGGCTGGAAGCTCCTCCAGCCACCCCCAGAATCGGGGGGGGGGTTGTGTGTGTGCACTGCAGCTGGTGGCTGAGGGGAGATTTAAGGCCTGGGGGGTTTCAATTTGCCTTTTTTAAGGCTCTCTTCAAGGTTTATTGAATCATTTTTGGGGTTCATTGGATGGTTCTGAAGCTTTTTAGGGTTTATTGAGCCTCTTTGTGGGGGTTATTGAACCATTTCGGGGGGTTTGTTAAACCTTTTTGGGGTTTATTGCAACTTCTGAGGGGGGGTTGTTGAATGTTTTGGGGGTTTATTGAGCCTTTTTTGGGGCCTTTTTGGGCTTTGGTGAATATTTTGTGGAGTCTGGAGCAGTTTTGGGCTTTATTCAACCATTTTTGGGATTCATTGAACCATTTTGGGGGTTTGGTGACTTGGGGTTGATTGAATCTTTTTGGGGTTGATTGAACCCTTTTTGGGGTTGATTGAACCATTTTTGGGCTCTATGGAATGCTTTGGGGTCTTATTGAGTCTTTTTTGGGGTTGAGTTGGTTCCATGGCCATTGGGTTGGTCCCATGTCCATTGGGTTGGGTTTGTGCCTGTTGGGTTGGAGCTGTGTTGGTTGGTTCCATGGCCATAGGGTTGGTTCACGTCCATTGGGTTGGTTCCATGTCCATTGGGTTGGGTTTGTGCCTGTTGGGTTGGAGCTGTGTTGGTTGGTTCCATGTCCATTGGGTTGGTTCCATGGCCATAGGGTTGGTTCCATGTCCATAGGGTTGGTTCACGTCCATTGGGTTGGTTCACGTCCATTGGGTTGGTTCACGTCCATTGGGTTGGTTCATGTCCATTGGGTTGGTTCCATGTCCATTGGGTTGGTTCCATGTCCATTGGGTTGGTTCCATGTCCATTGGGTTGGTTCATGTCCATTGGGTTGGTTCATGTCCATTGGGTTGGTTCCATGTCCATTGGGTTGGTCCCATGTCCATTGGGTTGGGTTTGTGCCTGTTGGGTTGGAGCTGTGTTGGTTGGTTCCATGTCCATTGGGTTGGGTTTGTGCCTGTTGGGTTGGAGCTGTGTTGGTTGGTTCCATGTCCATTGGGTTGGTTCATGTCCATTAGGTCTCAGATCAGGGCTGTTGGGTCGGTTCCACATCTCTTGGGTTGGTTTCATGTCCCTGGGGTCAGGTCTCTTGGGTTGCTTCCATGTCCCCTGAGCTGATTTCGTGTCCCTGGGGTCAGGTCTCTTGGGTTGGTTTCATGTCCCTGGGGTCAGGTCTCTTGGGTTGGTTTCATGTCCCTGGGGTCAGGTCTCTTGGGTTGCTTCCACGTCCCTTGGCTCAGGGCTGTGTGGGTTGGGTCCATGTCCTCCAGTCCCCTGTCCAGCAGCCAGCCCTGCCTGGCCAGCAGCAGCTCCACCCTCCCTGGCTGCCCTTCCTTGCCCTTCCCTGCTGCCAGCTGCAGGTGCCCAGCCCTGCAGGTTTGGTCTGCTCCAGTTCAAGGCTGCCTCAGCTGCAGCTTGGAAGCCAAACTCTGGATTGTGACTCTGGATCCATCCCAGGAGGGCAGGAGAAGACAACCAGCAGCAAACCCAGCAAGAGAAGCTCAAGCAGCTCCTCCCTGCCAGGCCCAGAGTGGATTGGTTGAGTTTGCTTTGCCAGGAGGAAGGCTCTAGGGGGTGCTGGGTGCCCTCCCTGGGCCCCTGCCCCATCCTGCTCTGGGGCTGTGCCCCTGCAGTCCCCACGGGAAGGAGGATGGAGGGGGTGCTGGAATCCACTCCTCAGGGCTTTGCTGCAGCTACACTCAAGGGTGAGATTTGTTTTTTGTTAAAAAACCAAACTTTATTGCTTTGGAACCAAGGAGAGGCTCTTCAGAGCCTGGCACAGCTCTGGGCTGCTGCTCCCCACTCCATTCACAGCACCACTGCCAGCCCAGCCAGAGGGACCCCAGCTGGGGCCCTCCCCTCCGTCCCTGCTCCCTCCCAGCCCAACCCCCAGGCCCCAAGGGCTAAATCCCAGCCCCTGAGGACTTCCCTGGAGCTGGGGGGACTGCAGCACCCTGGGCTGTGTGTCAGGAACTGGGGAAGGAGCTGGAATAGAATGGGAACAGGCAAGGGCTGGGCTGAGGGCCTGGCCAGGGGTGCTGAGGGGGGCACTGCCCCCTCCCAGGGTGGCATTGTCCTCTCCCAGCTTCTGCCACAGCCTGGGGGTTCCAAAGTTCACAGCCCCGGGTTTGGGCACCACCCTTCCACCCTGCCCCTGGGGGCACCCCCAGGAGCAGCAGGTCCTGGTCCTGCTCCCTGTGCCAGTGAGCAGGAGGAGCCACAGCCACACAACCACCTCCTGGGCAGGGCCTTGGCCCTCCCCCAGGCCCAGGCAGCACCGAGAGGGTCGCGGTGGGGGCAGGGCAGGGCTCACAGCAGGCGCCCTCGGCACTCGATGGCCCCACAGCAGCACAGCAGTTCCTTGCCCTCCACGCTGCCAACCTCGTAGTTGTAGTCCCAGGTGAGCTCAGTGCCAGCACGGATCCTCCTGGGCAGAGAGACAAAGCCAAAGGCATGGCAGGAGAGGCCATGCCAGCAGCCAGCAGGGCAGGAGAGGTTCCCTTCCCCCTCTACGCTGCCCTGGGGAGGTCACAGCTGGAGGGCTGGGGCCAGCTGTGGGCTCCCCAGTTCAGGAGGGAGAGGGAAGTGCTGGAGAGAGTCCAGCAGAGGCTGTGAGGAGGCTGAAGGCTTTGGAACATCTGATGGGGAAAGGCTGAGGGCTGGGAGCATGAAGAGCAGCCCCAGAGGGGAGCTGAGCAATGCTTGCAGGTACCTGAGGGGTGGGGGGCAAGAAGCAGGAGCCAGGCTCTGCCCAGTGGTGTCCTGGGACAGGCCAAGAGGCAAGGGACACAAAGTGCAACCCAGGAGGTTCCACTTCAACATGTGGAGAAAATCCTTCAGTGGGAGGCTGCTGGAGGCCTGGAGCAGGCTGCCCAGAGAGGTTGTGGAGTCTCCTGCTCTGGGGACTTCCAAGCCCCATCTGGATGTGTCCCTGTGTGCCCTGCCCTGGGTGACCCTGCTCTGGTCTGGATGATCCTCAGAGGTCCCTTCCCACCACGCTGTGATTCTCTGGGGCAGACACGAGGTGGGGAAGCTCTGCTGCCATCTGACCTCACTGGCTGGGGCAGCCCAGCCCAGCCCAGCCCAGCCCAGCTTGCCCTGGGGCCTGGGGGAAGCAGCTGGGGCAGCTCCATGGCGAGCAAGGGGCCAAAGGTCTCCCCTGAACCCCTCCCCATGGGCACATGGCAGGGAGTCAGCACAGCCTCAGTGAGGGCTGGGACTCAACCAACTTTGGGAAGTCCTAAAACTGCTGGAAATGGCACCAGAACCTCCAGCAGAGAAGGGAAAGGTCCTCAGCCAAGCTGCTCCATGCTCAGGCTGATGGGAAACCAGGCTAGGAGGAGCAGGACAGCCCTGGGGCTGCAGGAGCCTGGTGACCACACAGGGCCCCCTCTCCCTGGAGGGGTTCAAGGCCAGGCTGGATGAGGCCCCGAGCAGCCTGGGCTGGGGGGAGGGGTCCCTGCCCGTGGCAGGGGCTTGGAGCTGGAGAGGCTTTGAGGTCCCTTCCCACCCAGCCCAGCCTGGGGCTGTCTCCACTCACTTGCTGGCGAAGAAAGCGACCCAGGGGAAGCGCAGGTCATGAGTGTCCACAAAGACATTCTGCACAAAGAGGTTGGGGCTGCAGCTGTGCTGTGGAGACAGCAGAGAGGGGGAGAGGTGAGGGGAGTGGGGAAAGAGGGGGAGAGGGGGGAAGAGGGGGTGAGGAGGAAGAGGGGGAGAGGGGGAAGAGGGGGAGAGGAGGAAGAGGGGGAGAGGAGGAAGAGGGGGAGAGGAGGAAGAGGGGGAGGAGAGGAGGGAAGAGGGGGAGAGGAGGAAGAGAGGGAGAGGAGGAAGAGGGGGTGAGGAGGAAGAGGGGGAGAGGAGGAAGAGGGGGAGAGGAGGAAGAGGGGGAGAGGAGGAAGAGGGGGTGAGGAGGAAGAGAGGGAGAGGAGGAAGAGAGGGAGAGGAGGAAGAGAGGGAGAGGGGGAAGAGAGGGGAGAGGAGGAAGAGGGGGGTGAGGAGGAAGAGGGGGTGAGGAGGAAGAGGGGGAGAGGAGGAAGAGGGGGAGAGGAGGAAGAGAGGGAGAGGAGGAAGAGAGGGAGAGGAGGAAGAGGGGGTGAGGAGGAAGAGGGGGAGAGGAGGAAGAGGGGGAGAGGAGGAAGAGGGGGTGAGGAGGAAGAGGGGGTGAGGAGGAAGAGGGGGTGAGGAGGAAGAGAGGGAGAGGAGGAAGAGAGGGAGAGGAGGAAGAGAGGGAGAGGAGGAAGAGAGGGAGAGGAGGAAGAGGGGGTGAGGAGGAAGAGGGGGTGAGGAGGAAGAGGGGGAGAGGAGGAAGAGAGGGAGAGGAGGAAGAGAGGGAGAGGAGGAAGAGAGGGAGAGGAGGAAGAGAGGGAGAGGAGGAAGAGGGGGAGAGGAGGAAGAGGGGGAGAGGAGGAAGAGGGGGTGAGGAGGAAGAGGGGGAGAGGAGGAAGAGGGGGAGAGGAGGAAGAGGGGGAGAGGAGGAAGAGAGGGAGAGGAGGAAGAGAGGGAGAGGAGGAAGGGGGGGTGAGGAGGAAGGGGGGGGTGAGGAGGAAGGGGGGGGTGAGGAGGAAGGGGGGGGTGAGGAGGAAGAGGGGGTGAGGAGGAAGAGGGGGAGAGGAGGAAGAGGGGGAGAGGAGGAAGAGGGGGAGAGGAGGAAGAGGGGGAGAGGAGGAAGAGGGGGAGAGGAGGAAGAGGGGGAGAGGAGGAAGAGGGGGAGAGGAGGAAGAGGGGGAGAGGAGGAAGAGGGGGAGAGGAGGAAGAGGGGGAGAGGAGGAAGAGGGGGAGAGGAGGAAGAGGGGGAGAGGAGGAAGAGGGGGAGAGGAGGAAGAGGGGGAGAGGAGGAAGAGGGGGAGAGGAGGTAGAGGGGGAGAGGAGGTAGAGGGGGAGAGGAGGAAGAGGGGGTGAGGAGGAAGAGGGGGTGAGGAGGAAGAGGGGGTGAGGAGGAAGGGGCAGCTCGGGGGGGCAGCAGGGCAGGGGGGCAGCAGGGCTCGGGGGGCAGCAGGGCTCGGGGGGGGGCAGGGCTCGGGGTGCAGGGCAGGGGGGCAGCAGGGCAGGGGGGAGCAGGGCTCGGGGGGCAGCAGGGCAGGGGGGAAGCAGGGCAGGGGGCAGCAGGGCAGGGGGGAAGCAGGGCTCGGGGGGCAGCAGGGCAGGGGGGCTGCAGGGCTCGGGGGGCAGCAGGGCAGGGGGGCTGCAGGGCGGGGGGGGCAGCAGGGCAGGGGGGAGCAGGGCTCGGGGGGCAGCAGGGCAGGGGGGAAGCAGGGCAGGGGGCAGCAGGGCAGGGGGGAAGCAGGGCTCGGGGGGCAGCAGGGCAGGGGGGCTGCAGGGTGCGGGGGGCAGCAGGGCAGGGGGCTGCAGGGCTGAGCGCCTGAGCTCCGGCAGCAGCAGGGCTGGACCCTGCCGGCGCCAAACGCAGCCCGGATCAAGAGGAAGCTTTTCCCGATTCGTCCAGCAGGAGCCTGCCGGAGCAGGACTCCTTCCCGGCTCCCTCCTCCCCTGCCTGCGCCGCCAGGGGTGAGTCATAAGATCCACCACAGCCTGCGGAGGTGAGCGGCTGGAAGGACTGAGCCACCCTGCATGGCCCTGGGCTCGTCCCCAGGAGCCTCCCTGCCTGCTCCTCTCTCCCTGCCCCTCCCTCCCTGCTCCTCTCTCCCTGCCCCTCCCTCCCTGCTCCTCTCCCTTCCCCTCCCAGCTCCTCTCCCTTCCCCTCCCTGCTCCTCTCTCCCTTCCCCTCCCTGCTCCTCTCTCCCAGCTCCTCTCCCTATTTTTGTGTTGTTTTTTTTTTTTTCCTTTCTGTGTTTATCCAGTCCTGGACTCAACAGAATCCTTCGGGTTGGAAAAGAACTTGAAGGTCATGGAGTGCAGGCAGGACCTAACTCACCCAAGCCTGGTGCTGAATCGAGTCCTGGGGAGCACCAGGCAGAGCCACCCCAAAGCATAGAGTCCCAGACTGGGTTGGGTTGGGAGGGAGCTCAAAGCTCAGCCAGCTCCAAGCCCCTGCCATGCCCAGGGACACCTCCCCCCAGCCCAGCTTGCTCAAGGCCTCATCCAGCCTGGTCCTGAACACCTCCAGGGAGGGGACAGCCACAGCCTCCCTGGGCAACCTGTGCCAGGCTCTCCCCAGCCTCACTCTCAACAGTTTTTTCCTCCTCTCCATTCTCAACCTCCCCTCTCCCAGCTCAAAGCCATTGTCCCTTGGCCTGGCACTCCCAGCCCTTGTCCCAAGTCCCTCCCCAGCTCTCCTGGAGCCTCTTCAGCTCCTGGAAGTTTGCTCTGAGCTCTCCCTGGAGCCTTCTCTTCTCCAGCCTCAACAGCCCCAACCCTCCCAGCCTGTCCCCACAGGGGAGGTTCTCCATCCTCTGCTCCTCTTGGTGACCTCCTCTCCAGGCTCAACAGCCCCAACTGGAAACCCCCTGCTGGAAAGACCTCTTAGGACACATCCAGCTCAAATTCCTCCTTTTCCCCCACCCCCAACTCCCTCAGCAGACACCTTCCACCCTCCCTCCTCCCAGCGCTCCCCTCCGGCTCCTCCCTCCCAGCGCTCTCCTCCCGAGGGCTTTCCACATCCTTCCCTTCCGCCCTGGCTCCCTTCTGGTGGCGCCGGGAGGGGGTCCCTGGGGCGGACTCACGTTGAGGTATCTGCCCAGGTTGCCCTCCAGCTTGGCATCGATGATGTAGCAGGACTCCTCCCCGTCGTAGAACTGCCGCGTGGTCCTGCGCACCGCCTCGGCCCTCTCGCCCCCCGCCAGCCCGCTGGGCTTGATGGCGATGCCGTGGGTGGACTTCAGGGCGAAGCCGCGAGTGGACTTCACTGCCACCTGCCTCTTCATGCCACCTGCCGGCACAGAGGAGCAATCCCTCCTTGCCCACGCCCCCCGCCGGGAGGTGATCTCCCACCCCCCTTTGCCCTCTGCCTCCCGCCCTCGCCCTCGCCCCCGCCCCGAGGCGGAACAAAGCCCTCGGGGAGGCTAAAGAGCAGCCTGGGGAAGGGTGGCCTCGGGGGATCACCCCAGAGAGGCTGGAGACCCACCAGGGGGACCCTCAAATCAGAGCCTGGAGACCCACCAGGGGGACCCTCAAATCAGAGCACAGAGACCCACCAGGGGAACCCTCAAATCAGAGCACAGAGTCCCACCAGGGGAACCCTCAAATGAGAGCACAGAGTCCCACCAGGGGAACCCTCAAATCAGAGCAGAGAGTCCCACCAGGGGGACCCTCAAATCAGAGCAGAGAGACCTACCAGGGGGACCCTCAAATCAGAGCCTGGAGACCCACCAGGGGGACCCTCAAATCAGAGCAGAGAGTCCCACCAGGGGGACCCTCAAATCAGAGCACAGAGACCTACCAGGGGAACCCTCAAGTCAGAGCCTGGAGCCCCACCAGGGGAACCCTCAAGTCACTTTCATAGAATCCTCAAATGGTTTGGGCTGGGAGGGAGCTCCAAGCTCAGCCAGCTCCAACCCCCTGCCATGCCCAGGGACACCTCCCCCTAGCCCAGGCTGCTCCAGGCCTCATCCAGCCTGGCCTGGAACACCTCCAGGGAGGGAGCAGCCACAGGACACATCATGCAGCCCCTCCTGGTGGCTTCTGGCCCAGATTCCTTGCTGTCCATTTGTCCCTTCTTCCCCTCCCACTGCTGTCCTCACCTGACCCAGATGAAGGCTTTGCATTCTCTTCCTCACCTGACCATCTGAAAGCTTCTTCTCACCCCTGTTCTCACCTGACCCAGCCAAAAGGTTCTTCTCATCCCCTTCCTCACCTCACCTAGATGAAGACTTCTTCTCATCCTCTTCCTCACCTCACCCAGCTGAAGGCTTCTTCTCATCCTCTTCCTCACCTCACCCAGCTGAAAGCTTCTTCTCATCCTCTTCCTCACCTCACCCAGCTGAAAGCTTCTTCTCATCCTCTTCCTCACCTCACCCAGCTGAAAGCTTCTTCTCATCCTCTTCCTCACCTCACCCAGCTGAAAGCTTCTTCTCATCCTCTTCCTCACCTGACCCAGCTGAAGGCTTCTTCTCATCCTCTTCCTCACCTGAACCAGCTGAAGGCTTCTTCTCATCCCCTTCCTCACCTCACCCAGATGAAGGCTTCTTCTTACCTCCTTCCTCACCTCACCCAGATGAAGGCTTCTTCTCATCTCCTTCCTCACCTGACCCAGCTGAAAGCTTCTTCTCATCCTCTTCCTCACCTCACCCAGCTGAAGGCTTCTTCTCATCTGCTTCCTCACCTGACTCAGCTGAAAGCTTCTTCTCATCCTCTTCCTCACCTCACCCAGCTGAAGGCTTCTTCTCATCTGCTTCCTCACCTCACCCAGCTGAAGGCTTCTTCTCATCTGCTTCCTCACCTCACCCAGCTGAAGGCTTCTTCTCATCTGCTTCCTCACCTGACTCAGCTGAAAGCTTCTTCTCATCCTCTTCCTCACCTCACCCAGCTGAAGGCTTCTTCTCATCTCCTTCCTCACCTGACCCAGCTGAAAGCTTCTTCTCATCCCCTTCCTCACCTCACCCAGCTGAAGGCTTCTTCTTACCTCCTTCCTCACCTGACCCAGCTGAAGGCTTCTTCTCATCCCCCTCCTCCTCCTCAGAGCCAGAGGAGATGGTCTGGATGTCGTCGCTGTCGTTGGTGGTGCCCTGGGGCTGCCCTGCTGCCCCCTGCCCGTTCTCCCCCTCGCTGTCTGTGCTGCTGGACAGGGTCAGAATGTCCTGCAGAGAGCCAAGAACAGCTCCTGGGCTCTGCAGGGCTCTGCAGGGCTCCCCCTTTTGTGTCCTCCCCCTACCCTCCCTGGAGGGCTTTGCTGTCTTCTAGCAGAGGATCTCTGAGCTCTCAGAGGCCCTTTGGAAGTGGCTCAGGCAGGAGGACATCACAGCCACAACCCCACAGCATGGCCTGGGCTGGAAGGGACCTCAGAGATCATCCACTGCGAGCTCCCTGCCTGGGGGGGACCCTTGGGGGATGCTGGGAGGGATTCTGGGGGGATGCTGGAGGGGATGCTAGGGGAATGCTGGGGGGCATGCTAGGGGGATGTTGGGGGGATGCTGGGGGGGAGGACACTGGGGTGGGATCCTGGGGGAAGCTGTGGGGGACACTTGGGGGATGCTCGGGGGAGGACCCTGGAAGGATGGTGTGGGACTGCTGGGGGGCAGGGGCAGGCCCTGGAAGGCAGGGGCAGGGCTGTACCTGGGTGCAGGGGGGCAGGGGCAGGGGCTGGGGGGCAGGGGCAGGGCTGTACCTGGGTGCAGGGGGGCAGGGGCAGGGGCTGGGGGGCAGGGGCAGGGCTGTACCTGGGTGCTGGGGGGCAGGGGCAGGGCTGTACCTGGGTGCCAGGGGGCAGGCCCTGGGTGCCAGGGGCAGGGCTGTACCTGGGTGCCAGGGGGCAGGGGCAGGCTGTGGCGCCGGCTCTGCAGCAGGGCTGTCTTGCTCAGAGGCCGCTGCACCCCTTCCAGCTTGGGGGGGCAGGGGTTGTAGCCATACATCCTGCCCAGCTCGCTCAGCCTGGGGGGGAAGGACAGCAGCAGGTCACAGCAGCACCTCCCTCCTCGTGGGGTGGCCCCAGGGCAAGGTAGAGACACAGGGGGCAAGCCCAGGGGGGCATGGCCAAGTGGTTGAGGGGCTGGAGGGCAGGGCAGGGGCAGCTCTGGAGCTGCAGAGATTCATTCCCAGACGGTTTTGGAAAAGACAAAAAAAACCCAAACAAACAAACAAACAAACAAACAAAAAAAAAACCACACCAGTGGGAAAAGGACAGTTTCAGGAGCCTTACCCAGGAATTTTGACTGTATCCTCAGGTTCCTGCCACGGGGAGAAGCACAAGAGGTTAAAATCAGAGACTGGGTTGGGTTGGGAGGGAGCTCAAAGCTCAGCCAGCTCCAAGCCCCTGCCATGCCCAGGGACACCTCCCCCAGCCCAGCCTGCTCAAGGCCTCATCCAGCCTGGTCCTGAGCACCTCCAGGGAGGGAGCAGCCACAGCCTCCCTGGGCAACCTGTGCCAGGCTCTCCCCAGCCTCACTCTCAACAATTTCTTTTTCCTCTCCACTCTCAATCTCCTCTCTCCCAGCTCAAAGCCATCATCCCTCATCCTGGCACTCCCAGCCCTTGTCCCAAGTCCCTCCCCAGCTCTCCTGGAGCTCCTTCAGGCTTTGGAAGGCTGCTCTGAGGTCTCCCTGGAGCCTTCTCCTCTCCAGCCTGAACAGCCCCAACCCTCCCAGCCTGGCCCCACAGGGGAGGTTCTCCATCCTCTGCTCCTCTTGGTGGCCTCCCCTGTCCCCTTGCCAAGACATTCATGGATTCCTGGATTGCTTTGAGTTGGAAGAGACCTTAAAGCTCATCCAGCTCCAACCCCCTGCCATGCCCAGGGATACCTCCCACCAGCCCAGGCTGCTCAAGGCCTCATCCAGCCTGGCCTGGAACACCTCCAGGGAGGGGACAGCTCCCTGGGCAGCCTGTGCCAGGCTCTCCCCACCCTGCTGCTGAAGAACTTCTGATGACCAAAGCTCTCCCAACCCTCCACACCCAGCTCCGAGTCCCCTCGGAGGAGCAGAGCGTGGCCAGGCCACACCTCCCTGCTGTCCCCAGCTGAAGGCAGAGGGGGGGAACAATGCCCCTTCCCCACTCCCCCAGCCCTCCCCTTACCTCTTTCCTCGACACCTTCAGCTCCCCCCCATGCTCAGGCAGGGCAGGGGCAGAGCTTTTCTCCCTCTCTCCCAGCGGCTCCGTTTTGGTGGCTTTGGCCTCGCCGCCTTCGCTCAGCTTGAAGGAGGAGGCACTGTCCTGGTCCTGGAAGCCTTCAGCCATGCTGTTGGAGCTCAACCAGGAGGCCACTTTGTTCTTGGAGGTCTCCTCAGAGACTGGCAGCTTGCAGGGGGCAGCTGCTGGTGCCTCCTCGTGGCTGACCTGCCGGGTGAGGCCGGAGTCCTTGGAGGCCGTCTCCGAGAGGCCGTTCTCCTTCTGGCCCCGCGTCTGGCGCCGCGTGGCGTAGCTCCTCCACACCGAGCTGGTGCTGAAGTCCTCATCCTTGCAGAAGTTGTCATCAGAGCTGTCCTCATTGGACTCCTCCTGCTCCTCAGTGCCTGTGTTCTCCTCCTCGTCGTCCTTCAGGTCCACCCCGCTGCTGTCCGAGGAGGATTTGGCGTCGCTCTCGTAGCCCTCCTTGAAGTTCTCCACGCTCTCGATGTGGTCCAGGTTGGCAAAGTACTCATCCCCCATCTCCAAGCCCTCTTTGTCAGCAAAGTCATCTGTGAGGATCTTCCCTGGGGAGCAGAGGAGGAGGTGTGAGTGATTCCAGCCCCAGAGGTTTACTGGGGGTCCTCCCCCCCGCCAAGGGCTCCCTTGGGAGCACCACCTGCTTCCAGAGCTAACTGCTGCTGAAGCCTGGGGAATGATCAGGCAGCAGAGGTTGGCCCAAGCCAACCTCCTGAAGTTCAACAGGGCCAAGGGCAAGGTCCTGCACCTGGGATGGGGCAATGCCAAGCATAGATCCAGGCTGGGTGGGCTCCAGAGGTCCCTTCCAAGCCCTGCCATTGGGTGACTGTGAGCAGGGCTGCAGGATGTGCTGCACTGGGAGACAGCAGCCAAGCACAGAGCCAGGCTGGCTGAGGAGTGGACTGGGAGCAGCCTGGAGGAGAAGGGTTTGGAGGTGGTGGTTGGTGACAAACTCCCCAGGAGGCAGCACCAGGAAGCAGCAGCCCAGAGCCAGCCCTGAGCTGGGCTGCAGCCAGAGCAGGCAGAGCAGGGAGGGGATTCTGCTCCCTCTGCCCTGCTCAGCCCTCACCTGCAGCACTGCAGCCACCCCTGGGGCCCCCAGCACAAGGAGGGCCTGGAGCTGCTGGAGAGGGCCAGAGGAGGTCACCAAGAGGAGCAGAGGATGGAGAACCTCCCCTGTGGGGCCAGGCTGGGAGGGTTGGGGCTGTTCAGGCTGGAGAAGAGAAGGCTCCAGGGAGACCTCAGAGCAGCCTTGCAGTGCCTGAAGGGCTCCAGGAGAGCTGGGGAGGGACTTGGGACAAGGGCTGGGAGTGCAGGACAGAGGGATGATGGCTTGGAGCTGGGAGAGAGGAGATTGAGAGTGGAGAGGAGGAAGAAATTGTTGAGAGTGAGGCTGGGGAGAGCCTGGCACAGGTTGCCCAGGGAGGCTGTGGCTGCTCCCTCCCTGGAGGTGCTCAGGACCAGGCTGGATGAGGCCTTGAGCAGCCTGGGCTGGGGGGAGGTGTCCCTGGGCATGGCAGGGGCTTGGAGCTGGCTGAGCTTGGAGCTCCCTTCCAACCCAACCCAGTCTGTGAGTCTCTGCTCCCCAGGCCAGAGTGACCTCTGCTCCCCTGAGGGGCTGCAGGCCAGGAGGGCAGCACAGAGGCAGCACGAGGGAGAAGAAAGCAGAGCAGCAGCAGCAGCAGGGGGCTGCTGCCTGTGGTCAGTCTCAGCTCAGAGTTACCACAACCACGTGCTGGGAGTTCTGCTTTTGGGTACTTTGTGCCTGGGTGGCTGTAAACAGGAAGGGGCTGGGTGTGGATTCCCCCTCAGAGTGCAGAAAGGGCACTGGGCTGCTCCTGGTGCTGGTGCTGGTGCTGCAGCATCTCAGTTCAGAGGAGGGCACAGTGAGCAGGAAACCAAAGGGCTGGAAGTTCATCAGCTAAGTTCTCACCCTCCTGCCTCCTCCCCCAAGCAGAGCAAGGGCTTCACCCTGCCCTCTGCTGGGTTTTGTGACAAACAAAGCTCCAAGCCTGCCCTGAGCTGGACTCAACCAGATCCTTCCAACCCTTTGCCTTCCTCCTTGCTCCTCACCCAAAACAAAGCAGGGTTAGGTCTGCCCACAGGTGAGGAGGGGGCTCAAGCAGAGGCTTTCTTCTGGGTTTTTTTTCCTTCTCAGCACCTGTTCCAAAGCCAAGAGGGAGGCTCTGGAGTTGCCAGGGGTGATGGTGAGATCAGGACAGGAGGGGTTTGGCTGCCTGGGTGTGAGATGGGGGCTGGCCTCTTCTCCAAGGAACAAGAGATAGGGATAAGAGGAAACAGCCTCAAGTTGCCCCAGGGGAGGTTCACACTGGCTTGAGGGCTTCAGTTTTGGGGCCCTCACTGCCAGAAAGCCATTGAGGGCTGGAGCAGGGCCAGAGAAGGGCAAGAGAGGTGGGGAAGGGTCTGGAGAAGAGGCTGGGGAGGAGCAGCTGAGGGAGCTGGGGGTGGGGAGGCTGCAGAAGAGGAGGCTGAGGGAGACCTCATTGCTCTCTGCAGCTCCTGAGAGGAGGCTGCAGCCAGGGGGGGTTGGGCTCTGCTCCCAGGGAACAAGGGACAGGACAAGAGGAAATGACCTCAAGTTGCCCCAGGGCAGTTTTAGGTTGGCCATGAGGAACAATTTCTTCCCCTTGAGGTTTGTCCAGGCCTGGCCCAGGCTGCCCAGGGAGGCAGTGGTGGAGTCCCCATCCCTGGAGGGGTTCCAAAGCCCTGGAGCTGTGGTGCTGAGGGCCAGGGGTTTGTGGTGCCCTGGGGCAGTGCTGGGTTCATGGCTGGCCTGGATGAGCAGAGGGCTGAAGCACCTCTCCTGTGAGGGCAGCCTGAGAGAGTTGGGGTTGTGCAGGGTGGAGAGGAGAAGGCTCCCAGGAGACCTTCTTGTGGCCTTGCAGCATCTGAAGGGGGCTCCAGGAAAGCTGGGAGGGACTGCTGAGGGTGTCAGGGAGGGATAGGACTGGGGGGATGGAGCAAAGCTGGAAGTGGGGAGACTCAGATTGGGTGTTAGGAAGAAATTCTTCCCCATGAGGGTGGTGAGAGCCTGGCAGAGGTTGCCCAGGGAGGTGGTGGAAGCCTCACCCCTGGAGGTTTTTGCAGCCAGGCTGGAGGTGGCTGTGAGCAACCTGCTGTGGTGTGAGGTGTCCCTGCCCATGGCAGGGGGGTTGGGACTGGCTGAGCCTTGGGGTCCCTTCCAACCCAGACCACTCCATGATCTGGAAAGGCCTTTCCCCAGCATCAACTCCCCTTGCTCCAGGGGGCAGGGGCAGGCCCTACCTGCATAGATGCAGACGAAGGAGCCCTTGGCAATGTCATCCAGGCAGCGAATTCCCCAGCCCTTGTTCTGGGTCTTGAAGAGCTGCAGCCGGACCTGGAGGCCATGCTGCACCAGGCGGTTGGTGCACATGTTGATGTTGCACTTGCACCTCTTGTTGCACTCATAAACCCTGCAAGAAGAGGAGGAGCTGACAGCCTGGACCCCCCCTGAGGCGAGGCTGGACCCCCCCTCAGGCAAGGGTCAACCCTCCCTGAGGTGAGGCTGGACCCATCCTGAGGCAGGGCTGGACCCTCCCTGAGGCAGGGCTGGACCCCCCCTGAGGCAGGGCTGGACCCCCCCTGAAGTGAGGATGGACCCCCCCTGAAGTGAGGATGGACCCCCCTGAAGTGAGAATGGACCCCCCCTGAAGTGAGGATGGACCCCCCCTGAAGTGAGGATGGACCCCCCTGAAGTGAGAATGGACCCCCCTGAAGTGAGAATGGACCCCCCCTGAAGTGAGGATGGACCCCCCTGAAGTGAGGATGGACCCCCCTGAAGTGAGGATGGACCCCCCCTGTAGTGAGGATGGACCCCCCCTGAAGTGAGGATGGACCCCCCTGAAGTGAGGATGGACCCCCCCTGAGGCAGGGCTGGACCCCCCCTGAGGCAGGGCTGGACCCCCCCTGAAGTGAGGATGGACTTCCCCTGAGGCAGGGCTGGACCCCCGCTGAGGCAGGGCTGGACCCTCCCTGAGGCGAGGCTGGACCCCCCCTGAGGCGAGGCTGGACCCCCCCTGAGGCAGGGCTGGACCCCCCCTGAGGCAGGGCTGGACCCCCCCTGAGGCGAGGCTGGACCCCCCCTGAGGCAGGGCTGGACCCCCCTGAGGCAGGGCTGGACCCCCCTGAGGCGAGGCTGGACCCCCCTGAGGCAGGGCTGGCCCCCCCCTGAGGCAGGGCTGGACCCTCCCTGAGGCAGGGCTGGACCCCCCCTGAGGCAGGGCTGGACCCCCCCTGAGGCAGGGCTGGACACCCCCTGAGGTGAGGCTGGACCCCCCCTGAGGCAGGGCTGGACCCCCCCTGAGGCAGGGCTGGACCCTCCCTGAGGCAGGGCTGGACCCCCCCTGAGGTGAGGCTGGACCCTCCCTGAGGCAGGGCTGGACCCCCCCCTGAGGCGAGGCTGGACCCCCCCCTGAGGCAGGGCTGGACCCCCCTGAGGCGAGGCTGGACCCCCCCTGAGGCAGGGCTGAACCCCCCCTGAGGTGAGGCTGGACCCTCCCTGAGGCAGGGCTGGACCCCCCCTGAGGCAGGGCTGGACCCCCCCTGAAGTGAGGATGGACCCCCCCTGAAGTGAGGATGGACCCCCCTGAAGTGAGAATGGACCCCCCCTGAAGTGAGAATGGACCCCCCTTGAAGTGAGGATGGACCCCCCTGAAGTGAGGATGGACTTCCCCTGAGGCAGGGCTGGACCCCCGCTGAGGCAGGGCTGGATCCCCCCTGAGGCGAGGCTGGACCCCCCCCGAGGCGAGGCTGGACCCCCCCTGAGGCAGGGCTGGACCCCCCCTGAGGCAGGGCTGGACCCCCCCTGAGGCAGGGCTGGACACCCCCTGAGGCAGGGCTGGACCCCCCCTGAGGCAGGGCTGGACCCCCCCAGGCAGGGAGTGGTGAAATTCATCATGTGAAAAACAAAACCAACAACAAAGGTCTGGTGGAAAGGGAATGGAGCTGAGCAGAGCAGGGAATGATTCTGCTCATGGAGATCCCTCAGGCAGAGGGCTCCTGGAGAGGGGCTGGGGGCTCCTGGAGAGGGGCTGGGGGCTCCCGGAGAGGGGCTGGGGGCTCCTGAGGAGAGGCCAGTGGAGACTAGAAGGATCTGGGAATTCCTCTGCCTCTGCTTATCTCTGCTGCCCTTAATTGC
Organism: Indicator indicator; assembly: GCF_027791375.1. Classification (NCBI taxonomy): domain Eukaryota; kingdom Metazoa; phylum Chordata; class Aves; order Piciformes; family Indicatoridae; genus Indicator; species Indicator indicator. Next base: position 41,541 of record NC_072049.1, read on the forward strand.
TTGGGACACATGGGGAGGGTCAGCAGGGATGGGGGCTGGAAGGGTTGGAACCCAGCCCTTGGTTGTTGGGTGTGAAACCCACCCTGGGCCCTGAGAAAGATCCAGCAGGGCTTGGGGTGGCACAGCTGAGTTTGGGAAGGAATCAGTTTCAAAGTGGAAGACTCTGGAGAAGGGGCTGGGAAGGCTGGAGGCCAGCAAGGAGCCCCCATGGGCAAGGAGCCCCCAAGGGTGTGCTGGGGGCAGTCAGCAGAGTGTGGGCAGCAGGGCAAGGGAGGTTCTGCTGCCCCTCTGCTGTGCTGTGCTGTGCCCTGCTGAGGACCCCTGTGGAGTGCTGGGGCCAGTGCTGGGCTCCCCCCAGTTGCAGAGGGCCTGGGAGCTCCTGGAGAGAGTGCAGGGGAGGCTGGGAAGCTGCTGAGGGGCCTGGAGCAGCTGTGTGAGGAGCAAAGGCTGAGAGGCTGCAGAAGAGCAGCCCCAGAGGGGAGCTGCTGAGTGCTGAGCAAGAGCTGAAGGGGCTGTGGGGGGCAAGAGGCTGGGGCTGGCATCTGCTGAGTGGTGCCAAGGGGCAAGGGGCAGAGAGTGGAGGGCAGGAGGTTGGAGCTGAGCAGGAGGAGAAAGTTGTTTGGGGTGAGGCTGCTGGAGGCCTGGAGCAGGCTGCCCAGAGAGGTTGTGGAGTCTCCTGGTGTGGAGAGCTTCCAACCCCCCCTGGGCACTGTGCTGCTGGGCACAGCTGGGGGTGCCCTGCTGGAGCAGGGGGGTTGGAGGAGATGATCTCCAGAGCTCCCTTCCCAACTCCTCCATCCTGGGAACTGTGATCCTGGCCCAGAGGTGAGCAGATGAATTAAGAGCAGAGGCAGCTCTGCTCAAGGGCTCCTCTGGCAGCATCAGAGGCTGGGTTGTGGGGTTGAAGGAGGAGAGGTCTCCCTGCTTACCCTGTTGGCAGACACTCCTCCAGCCTCTTGTGCTGGTATCCTGAGTTGGGGTTGATTTGCCCTCCTGGGGTGCAGCCACTGGCCTGCACTGTCAGCTGGTGGCAGGCACACTTGGATCTGCAGGACAGAAAAACCCAAGCCCAGCCCCTGGGGTTAGTTTGGCACTGCAGAGATGGACACAGAGAGCTTGAGGGCTTCAGTTTTGGGCTCCTCACTTCAGGAAGGACATTGAGGGGCTGGAGCAGGGCAGAGAAGGGCAAGAGAGGTGGGGAAGGGTCTGGAGAAGAGGCTGGGGAGGAGCAGCTGAGGGAGCTGGGGGTGGGGAGGCTGCAGAAGAGGAGGCTGAGGGAGACCTCATTGCTCTCTGCAGCTCCTGAGAGGAGGCTGCAGCCAGGGAGGAGTTGGGCTCCCAAGGTACAAGGGACAGGAGCAGAGGAGATGGCCTCAAGCTGCCCCAGGGCAGGTTCAGGGTGTCCATGAGGACCAATTTCTGGCCCTTGAAGTTTGTCCAGGCCTGGCCCAGGCTGCCCAGGAGAGTGGTGGAGTCCCCATCCCCGGAGGGGTTCCCAAGCCCTGGAGCTGTGGTGCTGAGGGCCATGGCTTGGTGGTGCCCTGGGGCAGTGCTGGGTTCATGCTTGGGCTCCATGACCTCCAAGCTCTCCTCCAGCCCAAACCATTCCCTCCCTCCCTGACTGTCCTCTGCTGGCAATGCCCTGGGCAGTGCTGGGTTAAGATCTGAGCTCCACCACATGCCAGGCCTCTTGCAACCACAGGGGTTTGATGGGTGGACCACGAGATGGATAAAGAATTGGTTTGATGGCTGCACCCCAAGAGTGGCTGTCAATGGCTCCATGTCCCAGTGGAGGCCAGGGACAAGTGGAGTCCCTCAGGGATCAGTCCTGGGACCAGGCTTGTTCAGCATCTTTGTCTGTGCCATGGACATGGCACTGAGTCCACCCTCAGCAGGTTTGCTGATGGCACCAAGGGAAGGGATCCATCCAGAGGGACCTGGAGAGGCTGGAGGGAAGGGATCCATCCAGAGGGACCTGGAGAGGCTGGAGGGAAGGGATCCATCCAGAGGGACCTGGGCAGGCTGGAGGGAAGGGATCCATCCAGAGGGACCTGGAGAGGCTGGAGGGAAGGGATCCAGCCAGAGGGACCTGGGCAGGCTGGAGGGAAGGGATCCATCCAGAGGGACCTGGACAGGCTGGAGGGAAGGGATCCATCCAGAGGGACCTGGACAGGCTGGAGGGAAGGGATCCATCCAGAGGGACCTGGACAGGCTGGAGGGAAGGGATCCATCCAGAGGGACCTGGGCAGGCTGGAGGGAAGGGATCCATCCAGAGGGACCTGCACAGGCTGGAGGGAAGGGATCCATCCAGAGGGACCTGGAGAGGCTGGAGGGAAGGGATCCATCCAGAGGGACCTGGAGAGGCTGGAGGGAAGGGATCCATCCAGAGGGACCTGGGCAGGGTGGAGGGAAGGGATCCATCCAGAGGGACCTGGGCAGGGTGGAGGGAAGGGATCCATCCAGAGGGACCTGGAGAGGCTGGAGGGAAGGGATCCATCCAGAGGGGCCTGGGCAGGCTGCAGAGCTGGCCCCAAGCCAACCTCAGGAGGTTCAACAAGGCCAAGGGCAAGGTCCTGCAGCTGGCTCAGGGCAATCCCAAGCACTGCTACAGGCTGGGCAGGGAGTGGCTGGAGAGCAGCCCTGGAGAAAAGGCCTTGGGGGTGCTGGGGGAGGAGAAGCTCAACAGGAGCCCCCAGGGAGCACTTGCAGCCCAGAGAGCCAAGCAGAGCCTGGGCTGCAGCAGGAGAAGTGTGGCCAGAGGGGAGGGAGGAGATTCTCCTCCTCTGCTCCACTCTGCTGAGACCACTCCTGGAGCTCTGTGTCCAGTTCTGGAGCCTCTGTTCCAGGAGGGATCTGGAGGTGCTGGAAGGTGTCCAGAGAAGGAGCACGAGGAGGAGCAGAGGGCTGGAGCTGCTCTGCTCTGGAGACAGCCTGAGAGTTGGGATTGTGCAGTCTGGAGAGGAGAAGGCTCCCAGGAGACCTATTTGTGGCCTTCCAGTATCTGAAGGGGGCTACAGGAAAGCTGGGGAGGGACTTTTTAGGATATCAGAGAGAGACAGGACTGGGGGGAATGGAACAAAGCTGGAAGTGGGGAGATTCAGGCTGGACATAAGGAAGAAGTTCTTCCCCATGAGAGTGGTGAGAGCCTGGAATGGGTTGTCCAGGGAGGTGGTTGAGGCTCCATCCCTGGAGGTGTTTGCAGCCAGGCTGGATGAGGCTCTGGCCAGCCTGATCCAGTGTGAGGTGTCCCTGCCCATGGCAGGGGGGTTGGCACTGGCTGAGCCTTGTGGTCCCTTCCAACCCTAACTGGTTCTATGATAACCAATCTGATTCTACAACTCCACAACTTTGGGACGGGGAAGAGGGGAGGGGGAGTGGTGGTGTCAACCCTACAACCCCCCAGGGGCACATCCTCCTGGTGGGGTTGGGGGTGTTCACAGGATCAGAGGATGTCAGGGGTTGGAAGGGACCCAAAGAGACCATCCAGAGTCCAACCCCACTGCCAGAGCAGGGCCATACAATCCAGCTCAGGTCACAGAGGAAGGCATCCAGACAGGCCTTGAAAGTCTCCAGAGCCTTCTTCCTAAGGTCTCATCTCAATCTCCACTCCTCTAGCTTGGATCCATTCCCCCTACTCCTATCACTAAAAAGTCCCTCCCCAATGCCCAGCCTGAGTCAATCCCCAGCTCTCTGAGCTTGCTTGAAGCTGCTCCACAGTGGCTTTGGTTCTGTCATGGAATCACAGAACTGTGAAGGTTGGAAGAGACCTTTGAGAACACTCCAAGCACTCCCCTGGAGCTCACAATGCCACCACTGCTGCTCAGCCACTGCCCCTAACCTCTCTGGGCAGCCTGTGCCAGCGCTCTGTGACCCTTCCAGTAAAGAACTTCCCCCTTGTGTGGAGGTGGAACCTCTTGTGCTGCAGCTTACATCCCTTGCTCCTTGGCGGTGCTTTGCTCCCCAGCGCTGCCAAGCGTCGCCCCCACCCCCTGCGCGCCCCCAGCTCCCGCTGCCACCTACTTGTCCCTGCAGCCATCTTTACAGTCACAGCCCACCAGGAACTCCCAGCTGGTGTTGATGTAAACCCCTTTGCCAGGGATCCTCTCCTTGCTGTATGCCACCTGGGGAGGGGGAGTGCTGTCGATCTCGTTGACGCAGGACAGGGGCACATCCTCCTTGCCCTTGGTGATGTCGGCGATGTAGTAGTAAGGTTTGTAGGGCTGGAACTTGCGATCCACCAGCACGTAAGGGTCCAGGCAGAACATCTCCAGGAAGAGGAAGTCACAGTCTGTCTCGAACAGGTACCTCTCGATCTCCTGCATGGTCCTCAGGCAGAGCCCACAGGGGGTCTTGTAGAGGACGTGGAAGCCCAGCTTGCGGTTGAGGCGGCGCCGGGCGGTCATGCGGCGGAAGTCGTAGAGCAGGGGAATGAGCAGAGGGTTCCTGCTGCGGTACTGCTCGGCCCGCAGGGGCCTCACCCTGGCCAGGCAGCTGTAGCTGCAGACGTGGGGCAGGTAGAAAAGCTTCTCCAGAGGGGCTCGGTAAGAGGGTTCCGTGGGGACCCTGTCCAGCATGCCCTGGAAGGGCTGAGGCGCGGCGGCGGTGGCGGCGGTCACGCCGCTGAGGGAGAGGTTGCTGGAGAGGCTGCTGGAGAGAGGGGAAGGACACAAGAGGTGAGTGGGGTTGGAGGGGAGAGAGGGTTGGAGCTGCTCTGCTATGAGGAGAGGCTGAGAGAATGACAGAATCACTGAGGATCTCAGAATCAGAGAAGCACAGGGCCACAGCCAGCAGCACAGAGCCACAGCCAGCAGCACAGAGCCACAGCCAGCAGCACAGGGCCACAGCCAGCAGCACAGAGCCACAGCCAGCAGCACAGAGCCACAGCCAGCAGCACAGGGACACAGCCAGCAGCACAGGGACACAGCCAGCAGCACAGAGCCACAGCCAGCAGCACAGAGCCACAGTCAGCAGCACAGGGACACAGCCAGCAGCACAGGGACACAGCCAGCAGCACAGGGACACAGCCAGCAGCACAGGGACACGGCCAGCAGCACAGGGCCACGGCCAGCAGCACAGGGACACAGTCAGCAGCACAGGGACACAGCCAGCAGCACAGGGCCACGGCCAGCAGCACAGGGACACAGCCAGCAGCACAGGGCCACGGCCAGCAGCACAGGGCCACGGACAGCAGCACAGGGCCACAGCCAGCAGCACAGGGCCACAGCCAGCAGCACAGGGACACAGCCAGCAGCACAGGGACACAGCCAGCAGCACAGGGACACAGCCAGCAGCACAGGGACACAGCCAGCAGCACAGGGACACAGCCAGCAGCACAGGGACACAGACACACAGACAGCACAGGGACACAGACACACAGACAGCACAGGGACACAGACACACAGACAGCACAGGGCCACGGCCAGCAGCACAGGGCCACGGCCAGCAGCACAGGGCCACGGCCAGCAGCACAGGGCCACGGCCAGCAGCACAGGGCCACAGCCAGCAGCACAGGGCCACAGCCAGCAGCACAGAGCCACAGCCAGCAGCACAGGGCCACAGCCAGCAGCACAGGGCCACAGCCAGCAGCACAGGGCCACAGCCAGCAGCACAGGGACACAGCCAGCAGCACAGGGACACAGCCAGCAGCACAGGGACACAGCCAGCAGCACAGGGACACAGACAGCAGCACAGGGACACAGAACCCTTCCAACCCAACCTATGAACCTTTAAGGTCCTTTCCAACCCAATCTGTGAACCTTTAAGGTCCCTTCCAACCCAACCTAATAACCTTTAAGGTCACTTCCAACCCAACCTAATAACCTTTAAGGTCACTTCCAACCCAACCTAGGAACCTTTTAAGGTCCCTTCCAACCCAATCTGTGAACCTTTTAAGGTCCTTTCCAACCCAATCTGTGAACCTTTAAGGTCCCTTCCAACCCAACCTAATAACCTTTAAGGTCACTTCCAACCCAACCTAATAACCTTTAAGGTCACTTCCAACCCAACCTAGGAACCTTTTAAGGTCCCTTCCAACCCAATCTGTGAACCTTTTAAGGTCCTTTCCAACCCAATCTGTGAACCTTTAAGGTCCCTTCCCACCCATCTTGGAACCTTTAAGGTCCCTTCCAACCCAACTTGGAACCTTTAAGGTCCCTTCCAACCCAACCTAGGAACCTTTAAGGTCCCTTCCAACCCAACCTAGGAACCTTTAAGGTCCCTTCCAACCCATCTTGGAACCTTTAAGGTCCCTTCCAACCCAACCTAGGAACCTTTAAGGTCCCTTCCAACCCAACCTACGAACCTTTAAGGTCCCTTCCAACCCAACCTAGGAACCTTTAAGGTCCCTTCCAACCCAACCTAGGAACCTTTAAGGTCCCTTCCAACCCAACCTAGGAACCTTTAAGGTCCCTTCCAACCCAACCTAGGAACCTTTAAGGTCCCTTCCCACCCAACCTATGAACCTTTAAAGGTCCCTTCCAACCCAACCTAGGAACCTTTAAGGTCCCTTCCAACCCAACCTAGGAACCTTTAAGGTCCCTTCCAACCCAACCTATGAACCTTTTAAGGTCCCTTCCAACCCAACTTGGAACGTTTAAGATCCCTTCCAACCCAACTTGGAACCTTTAAGGTCCCTTCCAACCCAACCTAATAACCTTTAAGGTCACTTCCAACCCAACCTAGGAACCTTTGAAGGTCCTTTCCAACCCAATCTGTGAACCTTTAAGGTCCCTTCCAACCCAACTTGGAACCTTTTAAGGTCCTTTCCAACCCAACCTATGAACCTTTAAGGTCCCTTCCAACCCAACTTGGAACCTTTAATGTCCCTTCCAACCCAACCTATGAACCTTTAAGGTCCCTTCCAACCCAACCTAGGAACCTTTAAGGTCCCTTCCAACCCATCTTGGAACCTTTAAGGTCATTTCCAACCCAACCTACGAACCTTTAAGATTCTTTCCAACCCAACCTACGAACCTTTAAGATCCTTTCCAACCCAATCTGTGAACCTTTCATGTCCCTTCCAATCCAAACTGTGAACCTTGAAGGTCCCTTCCAACCCAGGGCCAGTTCCATGCCTCTGGGGAAGCAGAAGACCAATGCCAAATCCTGGCCCAAGCTGGCACTAAACCTCAGAAGCCCCAAACCTCCCCCAGACCTTTCAGGAGCACACAGCAGCTGAGAGATTCACCCAACCTCAGACTGCTTTGGGTTGGAAGGCTCCTTAAAGCCCATCCAGCTGCAAGCCCTGTGCCAGGGTAGCCATGAGGAGAAGCCCCCAGTTTGGCTCACCGGTGCTGCTGGGCCACGCTGGGCCTGGCCACGGGCGGAGCATCGCCGAGCACCGGCGGGGAGGGCGAGGACTGCCCGGAGCAGCCGGAGCCAGGGCGGAAGGAGGTACTCTTCTTGGCCACCTGCTTCCTGGACTGGGCCAGTTGACTCTCAGAGCACCTGCAGGGAGCAAGGAGGCAGCCAGACCGCTGCCATTTAGACAGGGGAAGGCAAATATCAGAGTGGTGGTGTCCCTCCCTCCACCCCCCGGATAGAAACCAGCAGCAGGGCTCCCCCCACCCAACTGAAACTAAGCAGGTTTGGGTCTTCCCCCCACTAAAGCAAAGGTAAAAATCAGCAGCAGGGCTCTCCCCAGGAGAAACTAAGCAGGTTTGGGGTTTCCCCCCCACCCCAAACAAAGGTAAAAATCAGCAGCAGGGCTCCCAAGTGAAACTAAGCATCTTAGGGTTTGGTTTTTTTCTCCCCCAAACAAGGGTGAAAATCAGCAGCAGAGCTCCCTCCAAGAGAAATTAAGCAGGTTTGGAGTTTCACCCCCAACCCAAACAAAGGGTGAAAATCAGCAGCAGGGCTCCCCCCAAGAGAAACTAAGCAGGTTTGGGTCTTCCCCCCCCAAAACAAAGGTAAAAATCAGCAGCAGGGCTCCCAGCAGCCAAGTGAAACTAAGCAGAGGTTTGGGTTTCTTTCCTCCCCCACCCCAAAGAGGGATGAAAACCATCAGCAGGGCTCCCCCCAAGGGAAACTAAGCAGGTTTGGGGTTTCCCCCTACCCCAAACAAGGGTAAAAATCAGCAGCAGGGCTCCCCCCAAGGGAAACTAAGCAGGTTTGGGCCTTCCCCCCACAAAACAAAGGTAAAAATCAGCAGCAGGGCTCTCCCCATCCAAGTGAAACTAAGCAGGTTTGGGTTTGTTGTTTCCCCCCCAACCCCCAACAAGGGTAAAAATCAGCTCATTTCTGCCTCCTCCTCCTCCTCCTGCTGCAGAGACCCTGAGGCAAGCCCCAGCCACGTGCCAGGGCTGGGTGACATTGAGAAATGACTCCTGAGGTCTGGGAGGGGAGAGGGAGGGGAAGGAGAGGAGAAGGAGCACAGGGGATGGCCAAAGGCCTTTCACTGCAAGAAGCTGGACAGACCAGTCCATGGAGAAAGCCCTGCAAGAGCAGAAGCAAGAGATGCCAGAGGCTCAGGCAGGGCAGCTTCAGGGAGGAACAGCCAAGGACAGGCAACTCTTGTCCCTGCTGAGTGCCAAGAGGAGATTGTGCAAGGGAATGGAGCAACAGCACTGAGGGGAGGGCTCCAAGGGGCTCCCAAAGACCTCAGGAAGATGGCAGGCCCCTAGCAGACATCCCCCTGAGTCTCTGAGGAAACCACAGCAGAGCTTTGCCATCGACTCAACAGCAAAACAAACCCCAAGCCAGCCACTGCTTTCCCCCCACCCCTGAGAGGAAGAAGAGAGGGGAGGCAGCAGGGCAGAAAGGGAAGAAGAGAGGGAAGGCAGCAGGGCAGAAAGGGAAGAAGAGAGGGAAGGGAGCAGGGCAGAAAAGGAAGAAGAGAGGGGAGGCAGCAGGGCAGAAAGGGAAGAAGAGAGGGAAGGCAGCAGGGCAGAAAGGGAAGAAGAGAGGGGAGGCAGCAGGGCAGAAAGGGAGGAGCTGGTGAGAGCAGGAGGCTGTGTCTGGACCATTTTCAGGTTTCAAGAGCAAGAAGGAACAAAAAAAGCTTCCCAACAACAGGCTTGGAAGAATCAGGAATGGCTGAGAGCTGCTCCCTGGCACCATGGAAGAGCCTTGACAGTGAAACTAGAGAGGGAAGAGACCCAGGGCCTGGCTCAGAGTAAACACAACACCAGAGAGGGGAAACCATTCTCCTAGTTTTAATCATCTCAACCCAAAGGGTTCTGAACCCAACAGGGTCCCCCTGGGCCAGTGGGGACACGGTGAGGGTGGTGTGAGGCCTTCAAGCTGTCTGGGAGCAGTTGAGTGCTGAGCAGGGAGGTGGCTGCAGGGTTCTGCCTCCTGCTGGCTCTGCCAGCCACAGCCTGGAGGCAAAGCTGCAGTGGGGAGAGGAGGAAAAGGGCTTCTGGTGACCACTCTGAGGGCTGGCAAGTGGCACAGGAGAGATCTGCAGCTGGGGGGTTGCCAATGTCCAGCTTCATCAGCTTCAGGTTGTGTCACTGCCTGTCCTTCCTACCCCATCCACAGCTTAGGGTGTGGCAGGGCCCAGGGTGCCCTCATGGCAAAGCTCAGGGTGCCCTCATGTGTGGCAAGGCTCAGGGTGCCCTTGTGGCAGAGTTCAAGGTGCCCTTGTGTGTGGCAGGGCTCAGGGTGTCCTCATGGCAGGGCCCAGGGTGCCCTCACAGCAAGGCTTAGGGTCCTCATGTGTGGCCAGGCTCAGGGTGCCCTCCTGGCAAGGCTTAGGGTGTCCTTGTGTGTGGCAGGGCCCAGGGTGCCCTCGTGGCAAGGTTCAGGATGCATTTCTGTGTGGCCAGGCCCAGGGTGCCCTCGTGGCAGGGCCCAGGGTGTCCTCATGGCAAGGCTTTGGGTTCCCTGGTGGCTGGCAGGGCTCAGGGTGCCCTCATGGCAAGGTTCAGGATGCATTTCTGTGTGGTAGGGCTCAGGGTGCCCTCATGGCTGGCAGGGCTCAGGGTGCCCTCATGGCTGGCAGGGCTCAAGGTGCCCTCATGGCTGGCAGGGCTCAGGGTGCCCTCATGGCTGGCAGGGCTCAAGGTGCCCTCATGGCTGGCAGGGCTCAAGGTGCCCTCATGGCAAGGTTCAGGATGCATTTCTGTGTGGTAGGGCTCAGGGTGCCCTCATGGCTGGCAGGGCTCAGGGTGCCCTCATGGCTGGCAGGGCAGCTGCTCAGCTCTCCCTCTCTTCACCAGTGAGGCCCTGGAGCATTGCTGGTGGAGCCACTGCTGTGCTTCCCCCACTGGAGCAGAAGCCCTTTGGCACTGGCCTCTCTCCTGGGCAGTGTAGATGAGGAACAATCCTCTCCTGGCTTGGATCCTCCACTCTTGGTCAGCATGGCACAGGAGGAGCATTCCCAAGCTTGCCCCCAGCACTCAGGGGCAGGACGGGTGGCACTGCGCCGCTGCTTGGAGAGGGACCCTCCCAGTCCCAAGGCTGCAGGCTGAGCTTTCTTAGCTGCTGTCAGACCTTGAGGGAGCATCCAGGGAATAGAGACTGACTTGCTGCACGGCTTCCTGGCAGCTGGGGCACCTCCTTTGCCCCCTCTGCCCATGCAGCAGGGCACAGTCACAGCAGAAGACGTGCTGGCAGGGGGCCAGGCGGCCGTAAACCCGGATGGGAAATCCACAGTGGTGACAAAAATGAACTGGGAGAGCAGCAGCTCCCTCCTCCCCATGGCAGTCCCAGAGCTCAGGCCCCCTGGTGTTGTCCAGCAGGCTCCCTTCATGCCAAGCTTGGGCTCCTCTTTCATCCAGGCCTCCTGCAGCAGTGGCCTGCACCTCCCAGCAGGTCCTGTGCGTGGCCCTGGCAGCGGGAGGCAGGGCTGCGGCTTGGCTGGGGCTGAGCAGCTTGCCCTGCTTTGGTCGGTGAGCAGCAAGCCCAAGGGCTGGTGCTGAGCTCCCAGCAGTGCCTGGTGCTGGGCTCCCAGCAGTGCCTGGTGAGCCATGGAGGTCTGCGAGCAGGTCAGTCCCAGTGGAGGGGCACAAGGCAGCCGGGGCCCAGAGCCTGGATCGTGACACGAGGAGCAATTCAGATTCGGGGGCAGGGCAGGGAGCAAAAGCTTCTAACTCGGGAAGTGCAAAGCTCTCAGTCCTCAGCAAAGCCCTTTGGGCTTGGAAGGGTTTGGGGGCAGGGGGGGTTGTGGTGTGTGCAGGGCTCTCTCAGCTCTCCCACCCCCTCCTGCCTCATCCAGCAGCTGCCTAGCTCCAGTTTTGCCCCCTAGAAGCATGGCTGGAACCAGGTGGTGTAAGCAGGAGACATGCACCTGAGGCTTCCTCTAAGACAGAGAAGGTGAGGCATGAAGAGGTGGAAGGCAGGAGGAGGCAGTGGTGGAAGCAGAGCAGTGGCTCAGGGGTACTTACTCCATCTCAGCAGGCTGGGGAGAAGGGTCCTGGGCAGGTTGGGAGGTCTGCAGCTGCTCCAAGGGTTTGTACTGGCTCCCAGCTCCAGTCAGATCCTGAGTGTATTGCACCACAGGCCCTTTGCTCCTGACAGCACCTGGGGGGCAGTGGGGGGGAAAGGGCAAAAAGCAAAGCATCAGCAGGAGAAGTCTCAGCCATGCAACCATGGTGTGGGTTGGGTTGGAAGGGACCCTTCAAGACCATCTCATTCCAACCCCCAAGGGCAGGGACACCTCCCCCCAGCCCAGCTTGCTCAAGGCCTCATCCAGCCCCCATGGAGGAGGCAGCCACAGCCTCCCTGGGCAACCTGTGCCAGGCTCTGCCCAGCCTCACTCTCAACAATTTCTTCCTTCTCTCCACTCTCAATCTCCTCTCTCCCAGCTCAAAGCCATTGGCCCTCATCCTGGCACTCCCAGCCCTTGTTCCAAAGCCCCTTCCCAGCTCTTCAAGGAGCCCCTTCAAGTACTGGCAGGCTGCTCTGAGGTCTCCCTGGAGCCTTCTCCAGCCTGGACAACCCCAACTGCCTCAGCCACAGCCTCCCTGGGGCAGCCTGCTGCAGGGTCAGGAAGCCAAGTTTGCAGCAGCAGCCACAAACCATTGCTTGAGGTCCCCTCAAAAGCAACTCAACAGCAGCCTGTGGAGGACAGCAGCAGGCCAGGGGCTGAGCTGTGCCTCACAACCAATCCCCCAGCACCTCCTGCCCACTTCCCACATCCACTGCCTGGGTTTGTGGCCTCTTTGTGGCAGCAGAAAGGAGGCTCTGCCAAACAGCCAACCCCAGCAAACCCAAACCTCAACCAAACCAGAACCAAAGCCAAACCCAGAACCAAACCAGAACCAAAGCCAAGCCCAAAACCAAACCAGAACCAAAGCCAAGCCCAAAACCAAACCAGAACCACAGCCAAGCCCAAAACCAAACCAGAACCACAGCCAAGCCCAAAACCAAACCAGAACCAAAGCCAAGCCCAAAACCAAACCAGAACCAAAGCCAAGCCCAAAACCAAACCAGAACCACAGCCAAGCCCAAAACCAAACCAGAACCAAAGCCAAGCCCAAAACCAAACCAGAACCAAAGCCAAGCCCAAAACCAAACCAGAACCAAAGCCAAAGCCAGAACCAAAGCCAAAGCCACAACCAAAGCCAAGCCAGAACCAAAGCCAAACCCACAACCAAAGCCAAACCAGAACCAAAGCCAAACCAGAACCAAAGCCAAACCCACAACCAAAGCCAAACCAGAACCAAAGCCAAACCCACAACCAAAACCAAACCCACAACCAAAACCAAACCCACAACCAAAACCAAACCAGAACCAAAGCCAAGCCCAAAACCAAACCAGAACCAAAGCCAAACCCACAAGCGAAGCCAAACCAGAACCAAAGCCAAACCCACAACCAAAGCCAAACCCACAACCAAAGCCAAACCCACAACCAAAGCCAAACCCACAACCAAAGCCAAACCCACAACCAAAGCCAAACCCACAACCAAAGCCAAACCCACAACCAAAGCCAAACCCAGAAGCAGAGCCAAACCAGAACCAAAGCCAAACCCACAACCAAAGCCAAACTCAGAACCAAAGCCAAACCCACAACCAAAACCAAACCAGAACCAAAACCAAACTCAAAACCAAACCAGAACCAAAGCCAAACCCAGAACCAAAGCCAAACCTGAACCAAAGCCAAACCTGAACCAAAGCCAAACCCACAACCAAAGCCAGACTCAGAACCAAAGCCAGACCCAGAACCAAAGCCAAACCAAAGCCAAACCAAAGCCAAAGCCAAACCCACAACCAAAGCCAAACCAGAACCAAAGCCAAACTCAGAACCAAAGCCAAACCCACAACCAAAGCCAAACTCAGAACCAAAGCCAAACCAGAACCCAGAGCCAAAGCCAAACCCGAACCAAAGCCAAACCCACAACCAAAGCCAAACCTGAACCAAAGCCAAACCCACAACCAAAGCCAAACCTGAACCAAAGCCAAACCTGAACCAAAGCCAAACCCGAACCAAAGCCAAACCCGAACCAAAGCCAAACCCACAACCAAAGCAAACCAAAGCCAAAGCCAAACCACAACCAAAGCCAAACCAAAGCTAAAGCCAAACCCACAACCAAAGCCAAGCCAGAAGCAAAGCCAAACCAGACCCAAGCCAGACCCAGAAGCAAAGCCAAACCAAAGCCAAACCAGAAGCCCACCAAACCCAGAAGCCCAGCCCAGCCCCTGCAGGACCAGAGGCCACACACCAACGTTGGGCCGAGTCCTGGCTTGCCCACTCTGCTTCTTCTCCTGGGTGGAGGCCGTGGAGGTCTTCATGCTGAACATGGGCTCGAGGCGCGTGGAGCCGCGGTAGATCCACTCACAGCGTTTGCCATCCTGCAGCAAGGAGAAGGCAACACTCACAGCACCTCCAGCAGGAGCTGCCAGGGCCACAGCAAGAGCCTGGCAGCCAGCAGAAGCAAACAGGAAGGAGGCAAAAGATCCTGGGCTGCAGCCAGAGGGGTGTGGGCAGCAGGGCAGGAGAGGAGATTCTGCCCCTGGGCTCTGCTCTGCTCAGACCTCACCTCCAGTCCTGCCTCCAGTGCTGCTGTCCCCAGCAGGAGGAGGACACAGAGCTGAGGAGAGAGGAGGCCACAAGGATGAGCCAAGGGCTGGAGCAGCTCTGCTGTGGCACAGGCTGAGGGAGCTGGGGGGGTGCAGCCTGCAGAGGAGAAGGCTCCAGGGGGACCTCAGAGCTGCCTGAAGGGATCCTGCAGGAAGGCTGCAGAGAGACTTCTGCTGAGGGGTCTGAGACAGGCCCAGGGGGAATGGTTTGGAGCTGGGTTAGAGCAGGGTTAGAGTGGAGCTGAGGAAGAAGTTCTGCAGGACCAGGCTGGGCAGAGCCTGGCACAGGCTGCCCAGGGAGGCTGTGGCTGCCTCCTCCCTAGGGTTGTTCAAGGCCAGGCTGGATGAGGCCCTGAGCAGCCTGGGCTGGGGGGAGGTGTCCCTGGGCATGGCAGGGGGTTGGAGCAGATGAGCTCTGAGCTCCCTTCCAACCTGAGCCATGCTGTGACTCAAAGGAAATATTGACCTGAAGGCTCTTGGATGACCACACAGCCAGGAGAGGACAACCAAAGGCAGCAGCTGATGGTATTGGGCAACACTGAGTCACCAAGTCTAGAAAGATCCTGATCCCAAGACCCTAAACCTCAAATTCAGCTCAATCCTCAACCCAACAAGTGACTAACAAGGCACTGGTGGAGAAACCAGAGCCCCTCAGGAGCCCAGCAAAGCCCTCAGCACAAAGCCAAGCTGCTGTGGGGACAGGGAGGTTACACCTGCATGAGGCAAGGCAAGAAGGGAGCTGAGAGCAGCTGGCTGCAAGAAGAACCTGGCAGGTTCTGGGTTCCTCTCCTGCTTCTCCAAGCAGCCACTTGGATGCTAACCTCCAGAGAAGCTCCAGGACAGGAGAGCTGCAGCTGAGGGATTTTGATTCTTACTGAAGCCACCACTTGAAATCTTCAGGTGTGAAATGCTTGGGAAGCTTTTGCCACCAGACAAAAGAGTCTGACATCAGCCCAGGGCAGAAATTGAGGGGGGGGGGCCTCCACACACAGCCCCTCCTTGCTCCAGCAGCAACCAACCTGGACTCCACCAGCTCCACCCCCTGCCCCCCAGCCTCAAATTCCTTCTTTTTCAATGGGAGAAAAGTTGTTCTCCTACCATGAAAAGGATTTTGACCAGGCTGCCATCCACTTCTTCCACTCTGGATTTCCACCAGGTGCCTTCCCACTCAGTCTTGATCAGCTGCCCAGCCTTGAGCAGCACCATGGGGCGGTTGGGGTAGGCTGTGATGTACTCCTCGATGAAATCACGGCAGGAGATGTCCTCAATGTCCTCCCAGGCCTTCTTCACTGTTGGGAAAGGGATGGATGGGAGAGTGGGAAGAGGAGGAGGGGAAAAAAAAAAAAAAACAAACAAAAAAACCAAGAGCCTGCCAAAAGGGAGGTGATGAAAGCCTCATCCCTGGAGGTGTTCAAGGCCAGGCTGGATGAGGCCTTGAGCAACCTGCTCCAGTGGGAGGTGTCCCTGCCCAGGGCAGGGGGGTTGGGACTGGCTGAGCCTTGGGGTCCCTTCCAGAGGGGTTGGGACTGGCTGAGCCTTGAGGTCCCTTCCAGAGGGGTTGGGACTGGCTGAGCCTTGAGGTCCCTTCCAGAGGGCTTGGAACTGGATGAGCTTTGAGGTTCCTTCCAGAGGGCTTGGAACTGGATGAGCCTTGAGATCCCTTCCAGAGGGGTTGGGACTGGCTGAGCCTTGGGGTCCCTTCCAGAGGGGTTGGGACTGGATGAGCCTTGAGGTCCCTTCCAGAGGGGTTGGGACTGGCTGAGCCTTGAGGTCCCTTCCAGAGGGCTTGGAACTGGATGAGCTTTGAGGTTCCTTCCAGAGGGGTTGGGACTGGCTGAGCCTTGAGGTCCCTTCCAGAGGGGTTGGGACTGGCTGAGCCTTGAGGTCCCTTCCAGAGGGGTTGGGACTGGCTGAGCCTTGAGGTCCCTTCCAAGCCTGCCAGTTCTGTGATTCTGTGCTGTCCTGCATGAGTGAAAAGCTCTTCCCACAGAGCCACACAGTGGTGGAGTTTGGAAGGAGATCATCCAGTCCAAGCCCCCTGCTCCAGCAGGGTCCCCCAGGGCAGGGGGGGGTTGGAACTGGCTGAGCCTTGAGGTCCTTTCCAAGCCTGACAGTTCTGTGATTCTGTGAAAGAGAACCTTCCATGCTTCTTAAAAAGAGAGCCCAGAGGAGCAATCAAGCAGCAAGCCTGAGCAGGTGGAGTTTTGGCAGCAGAGCATCCAGAGCTGCATTAAGGCAGTCAAGAGTCACAGCAGCCTCACTCTGCCCCCCAGAAACCACTGCTGCAGGGCACCATGGAATGGGTTGGGTTGGAAGGGAGCTCCAAGCTCAGCCAGTTCCAACCTCCCTGCCATGCCCAGGGACACCTCCCACCAGCCCAGCTTGCTCAAGGCCTCATCCAGCCTGGTCCTGAACACCTCCAGGGAGGGAGCAGCCACAGCCTCCCTGGGCAACCTGTGCCAGGCTCTCCCCAGCCTCACTCTCAACAATTTCTTCCTCCTCTCCACTCTCAATCTCCTCTCTCCCAGCTCAAAGCCATCATCCCTCAGCCTGGCACTCCCAGCCCTTGTCCCAAGTCCCTCCCCAGCTCTCCTGGAGCCCTTCAGGCACTGCAAGGCTGCTCTGAGCTCTCCCTGGAGCCTTCTCCTCTCCAGCCTGAACAGCCCCAACCCTCCCAGCCTGGCCCCACAGGGGAGGTTCTCCATCCTCTGCTCCTCTTGGTGACCTCCTCTGGCCCCTCTCCAGCAGCTCCAGGCCCTCCTTGTGCTGGGGGCCCCAGGGGTGGCTGCAGTGCTGCAGGTGAGGGCTGAGCAGGGCAGAGGGAGCAGAATCCCCTCCCTCATCCTGCTGGTCACACTCCGGGCAGGGCACTGAAGGGGACCAGCAGCCTGCCCCTGTCCCTGGAGCCCAGGCTCTTTCACACCCCCAGAGGTTCCTGCAGACAGAGGCAGGGAGAGGAGGCAGGAGGGGGAGGGTCACTCACATGGCCTGCAGACAGGGTACAGCTCCCACACCTTCACGTAGGAGGCGTAGCCATCGTCGAAGAAGATCAGGAACCTGCAGAGGAGCAGAGTTGGAAGCTGGAGTCAGGAATGCAGCTGCAGGGAGTGCAGCCCCACAGCCCATGGTGCAAGTGCAGCAGCCCTCCCCTGTCTCCTGCCCAAGGCCTGTGGTGTTTGAGGAGAGCAGGAGGTGAGGCAGGAGATGCTGAGCTCTGCCCCTGGCGTCCTTCAGAGCAGCTCTGCAGCTTCTGGTGGCTCCCAAAGGCTTCCCAACCCAGCCAGGCCTCCTCCCTCAGCTCCAGATTCCCTCACAGACAGCTCCAAGGAAAGAGATTTTGGGAGCCTCTGGGCCAAAGCAGCAGCAGAGGGCTGCACAGCTGTGCCTTGGGTCCCAGGGACTACCTCTGGGGCTCCACCTGCAGACAGAGCCAGGGGAAGAGTGCTGTGGAAAGGAGCAGGGGACCCACGAGGCTGGAAACAGCTCCTGTGGAGCACAGGGAGGTCCTGGAGCCTCCTTCTCCACAAGACAACTTTCCAAACCCACTTGGACCTCTTCCTGTGTGACCTTCTCCAGGTGCCCCTGCTCTGGCAGGAGGGTTGGACTTGGTGGTGTCCAGAGGTCCCTTCCAAGCCCTGCCATTGGGTGACTGTGAGCAGGGCTGCAGGATGTGCTGCACTGGGAGACAGCAGCCAAGCACAGAGCCAGGCTGGCTGAGGAGTGGACTGGGAGCAGCCTGGAGGAGAAGGGTTTGGAGGTGGTGGTTGGTGACAAACTCCCCAGGAGGCAGCACCAGGAAGCAGCAGCCCAGAGCCAGCCCTGAGCTGGGCTGCAGCCAGAGCAGGCAGAGCAGGGAGGGGATTCTGCTCCCTCTGCCCTGCTCAGCCCTCACCTGCAGCACTGCAGCCACCCCTGGGGCCCCCAGCACAAGGAGGGCCTGGAGCTGCTGGAGAGGGACCAGAGGAGGTCACCAAGAGGAGCAGAGGCTGCAGAACCTCCCCTGTGGGGCCAGGCTGGGAGGGTTGGGGCTGTTCAGGCTGGAGAAGGCTCCAGGGAGAGCTCAGAGCAAACTTCCAGGAGCTGAAGGAGCTCCAGGAGAGCTGGGGAGGGACTTTGGTGACAGGACAAGGGACAATGGTTTGAAACTGGAGCAGGGGAGATTGAGATTGGACATCTGGAAGTTCTTTACACTGAGGGTGGGGAGAGCCTGGAACAGGTTGCCCAGCAAGGTTGTGGATCCCTCAGCCCTGGAAGTGTTTAAGAGCAGGCTGGGTGAGGCTTTGAGCAAGCTGAGCTGGTGGAAGTAGGAGAAACTTCTGTGCTGTGAGGGTGCTGCAGCCCTGCAGCAGGCTGCCCAGAGAGGTTGTGGAGTCTCCCTCTCTGGAGAGCTTTCAAAACCCCTCTGGAAGTGTTCCTGGGTGACCTGCCCTGGGTGCCCCTGCTCTGGCAGTGGGCTTGGACTGGAGGATGATCTCCAGAGGTCCTTTCCAACCTCCACCACTCTGTGCTCTTTAAGGTCCCTCCCAGCTCAAGCCACTCTGTGACTTTCCAAGCCCTCTTCATCTGCAGTTACTCAAGGTGGAGCAGGTCTGCATCTGAACCAAGCAGGATGCTCAGATCCTTGCTGAACCTCCTCAGAAGGGCCACCAGACCCCACTGAAGGAGCCCAACCCCTACCCAGACCCAGCTGGAAAAGCTCCTTCAGATCTGCTGCTCCTCCTGCTGCTGCTTCTCCAGAAGTGCTTTGGCAACACCCCTGGCACCTCCTGTTTGCCAGGGCTGGGTTGGATGCCTCCAGCAGCACAGAATTGGTGTTGGTCTGATCATGGAAATGAGTTCCCAGCTGGAGTTCCTGACTCAAGGCCAGGAGAAGCAGAGCAGAAGCTCCACCCAAAGCTCTCAGAGATAAGCAAGACTCAAGAGACACCACTCAGAGCTGCAGCCCTGGGAAGGGCTGAGAAGAAGTGCAAGAGAATCATGGAGGTGGGTGGGTTGGAGAAGACCTCCAAGGTCACTGAGTCCAAGCAGAAATCCAACCCCAGCCTGGCCACCAAAGCCTGGCCCCAAGTGCCATGGCCACAGGGTTCTGGAACCCCTCCAGGGACAGGCACTCCACCACCTCCCTGGGCAGCCTGGGCCAGGCCCTGACCACTCCTGCAGGACACAAATTGTTCCTCAAGGCCAACCTGAAGCTCCCCTGGGGCAGTCTGAGGTCATCTCCTCTGGTCCTGTCCCTCCCCAACCCCCCCTGGCTGCAGCCTCCTCTCAGGAGCTGCAGAGAGCAATGAGGTCTCCCTCAGCCTCCTCTTCTGCAGCCTCCCCACCCCCAGCTCCCTCAGCTGCTCCTCCCCAGCCTCTTCTCCAGACCCTTCCCCACCTCTCTTGCCCTTCTCTGGCCCTGCTCCAGCCCTCCAAGTCCTTCTGGCACTCAGGAGCCCAACCCTGTGCCCAGCATTGCAGCTGTGGCCTCCCCAGTGCCCATTGCAGGGGCACAATCCCTGCCCTGCTCCTGCTGGCAGCACCATTGCTGCTCCCTGCCAGGCTGCTGCTGCCCTTCTTGCCCACCTGGGCACCCCCTGGCTCCCCTCCAGCTGCTGGCACCAACCCCCCCAGGGCCTTCCCCACAGGGCAGTTCCCAGCCCCTGCCCCCAGCCTGCAGCCTCCCTGGGGTTGCTGTGAGCCAAGGGCAGGACTCAGCCCTTGGCCTTGTTGAACCTCCTCCCATGGAGCTCAGCCTTGGCTCCAGCCTGCCCAGGGCCCTCTGCAGAGCCTCCAAGCCTCCAGCAGCTCAGTTCCCACCCAGCTCAGCCCCACCTGCAAACTTCCTGAGGGTGCAGCTTAGCTGCCAGAGCAGCAAAGACACAAACTGAGCTTTTCCCTTCTTGAAAACCCAAACCAGCCCAAAAGGGAGAGAGGCTGAGGAGCAGGGGTGGGGAGGGGGATGGGTACCTGTCTTTGTTCTTGACATTGGGGGTCTCAGCCACGATGCCAGCATAGAGCCAGACCTGGTTCCTGTCCTTGTACTTTGCCACCACCCTGCTGCCCACATGGTGCCTGTCAGGCAGGGGGTGGTAGTCATAAGCAATGTGGTTGCCAGAGAGCAAACTCTTCCCTTTGTTGTCAAACTTCACTTTGTATTTCTTGCCAGCACCTGCAAGACATTGCAAGAGAGGTCACAGCCTGGGGGGGTGGGAAGGGAGCTCTGGAGCTGATCTGCACCTCCCCAGCTTTCCTGGAGCCCCCTTCAGATCCTGCAAGGCCACCAGAAGGTCTCCTGGGAGCCTTCTCCTCTCCACACTGCACAACCCCAACTCTCTCAGGCTGTCTCCAGAGCAGAGCAGCTCCAGCCCTCTGCTCCTCCTCGTGCTCCTTCTCTGGACACCTTCCAGCCCCTCCAGATCCCTCCTGGAACAGAGGCTCCAGAACTGGACACAGAGCTCCAGGAGTGGTCTCAGCAGAGTGGAGCAGAGGAGGAGAATCTCCTCCCTCCCCTCTGGCCACACTTCTCCTGCTGCAGCCCAGGCTCTGCTTGGCTCTCTGGGCTGCAAGTGCTCCCTGGGGGCTCCTGTTGAGCTTCTCCTCCCCCAGCACCCCCAAGGCCTTTTCTCCAGGGCTGCTCTCCAGCCACTCCCTGCCCAGCCTGTAGCAGTGCTTGGGATTGCCCTGAGCCAGCTGCAGGACCTTGCCCTTGGCCTTGTTGAACCTCCTGAGGTTGGCTTGGGGCCAGCTCTGCAGCCTGCCCAGGTCCCTCTGGATGGATCCCTTCCCTCCAGCCTCTCCAGGTCCCTCTGGATGGATCCCTTCCCTCCAGCCTCTCCAGGTCCCTCTGGATGGATCCCTTCCCTCCAGCCTCTCCAGGTCCCTCTGGATGGATCCCTTCCCTCGAGCCTCTCCAGGTCCCTCTGGATGGATCCCTTCCCTCCAGCCTCTCCAGGTCCCTCTGGATGGATCCCTTCCCTCCAGCCTCTCCAGGTCCCTCTGGATGGATCCCTTCCCTTGGTGCCATCAGCAAACCTGCTGAGGGTGGACTCAGTGCCATGTCCATGGCACAGACAAAGATGCTGAACAAGCCTGGTCCCAGGACTGATCCCTGAGGGACTCCACTTGTCCCTGGCCTCCACTGGGACATGGAGCCATTGACAGCCACTCTTGGGGTGCAGCCATCAAACCAGTTCTTTATCCATCTCGTGGTCCACCCATCAAACCCCTGTGGTTGCAAGAGGCCTGGCATGTGGTGGAGCTCAGATCTTAACCCAGCACTGCCCAGGGCATTGCCAGCAGAGGACAGTCAGGGAGGGAGGGAATGGTTTGGGCTGGAGGAGAGCTTGGAGGTCATGGAGTCCAAGCATGAACCCAGCACTGCCCCAGGGCACCACCAAGCCATGGCCCTCAGCACCACAGCTCCAGGGCTTGGGAACCCCTCCGGGGATGGGGACTCCACCACTGCCCTGGGCAGCCTGGGCCAGGCCTGGACAACCCTCAAGGGGCAGAAATTGGTCCTCATGGACACCCTGAACCTGCCCTGGGGCAGCTTGAGGCCATCTCCTCTGCTCCTGTCCCTTGTACCTTGGGAGCCCAACCCCCCCTGGCTGCAGCCTCCTCTCAGGAGCTGCAGAGAGCAATGAGGTCTCCCTCAGCCTCCTCTTCTGCAGCCTCCCCACCCCCAGCTCCCTCAGCTGCTCCTCCCCAGCCTCTTCTCCAGACCCTTCCCCACCTCTCTTGCCCTTCTCTGCACCTGCTCCAGCTCCTCAATGTCCTTCCTGAAGTGAGGAGCCCAAAACTGAAGCCCTCAAGCTCTCTGTGTCCATCTCTGCAGTGCCAAACTAACCCCAGGGGCTGGGCTTGGGTTTTTCTGTCCTGCAGATCCAAGTGTGCCTGCCACCAGCTGACAGTGCAGGCCAGTGGCTGCACCCCAGGAGGGCAAATCAACCCCAACTCAGGATACCAGCACAAGAGGCTGGAGGAGTGTCTGCCAACAGGGTAAGCAGGGAGACCTCTCCTCCTTCAACCCCACAACCCAGCCTCTGATGCTGCCAGAGGAGCCCTTGAGCAGAGCTGCCTCTGCTCTTAATTCATCTGCTCACCTCTGGGCCAGGATCACAGTTCCCAGGATGGAGGAGTTGGGAAGGGAGCTCTGGAGATCATCTCCTCCAACCCCCCCCTGCTCCAGCAGGGCACCCCCAGCTGTGCCCAGCAGCACAGTGCCCAGGGGGGGTTGGAAGCTCTCCACACCAGGAGACTCCACAACCTCTCTGGGCAGCCTGCTCCAGGCCTCCAGCAGCCTCACCCCAAACAACTTTCTCCTCCTGCTCAGCTCCAACCTCCTGCCCTCCACTCTCTGCCCCTTGCCCCTTGGCACCACTCAGCAGATGCCAGCCCCAGCCTCTTGCCCCCCACAGCCCCTTCAGCTCTTGCTCAGCACTCAGCAGCTCCCCTCTGGGGCTGCTCTTCTGCAGCCTCTCAGCCTTTGCTCCTCACACAGCTGCTCCAGGCCCCTCAGCAGCTTCCCAGCCTCCCCTGCACTCTCTCCAGGAGCTCCCAGGCCCTCTGCAACTGGGGGGAGCCCAGCACTGGCCCCAGCACTCCACAGGGGTCCTCAGCAGGGCACAGCACAGCACAGCAGAGGGGCAGCAGAACCTCCCTTGCCCTGCTGCCCACACTCTGCTGACTGCCCCCAGCACACCCTTGGGGGCTCCTTGCTGTCCCTGAAGCTTCCCAGCTCCTTCTCCCAGACTCAGCTGTGCCACCTGCTGGATCTTTCTCAGAGGGCAGGGAGGGTTTCACAGAGTCCCTGCACCCTCACACCAACGAATTTTCTCCTCCACTTGAGATGGCACCTCCTGGGTTCCAGTTTGTGCCCACTGCCCCTTGGGCACCACTGCCCTTTAGCTTTTGCTCTTTCAGCCCAGCCTGACACCCTGCACCCTTCTGAACTCACTGCAAAGCCTCCCAGCAGTGCCCTTGGAAGGTCAGACACCCTGGTGGGAGATGTCCCTCCCTGGCTGATGGCCACCACCCACCCACAGCTTAGGGCAAGCCCCAGGCAGAGTGGTGGCAGCAAGCCTGGCACCTACCCACGGTCTGGATGGCAATGAGGGTCCCTTTGTGCCACGTTTTGGTTCTCTTCTTGCCCAAGATCCTCATGCCAAGGTTCAGGTCTCCATCATTGCTGAGGTCACTCCCAGTTGCTGCAGAGCCAAGGGGCTGGACAGGGCCAGGAGTTTCCTGAGGGGTTTGTGCAGCTACCCGAAGGAAGAAGAGAAGTTGAGTTAGAAATGGCCCCAGAGGCTCTCCCTCTGCTGTACACATCTGGAAGAACATCTGCTGGATCCAAGCTGAGGGCTCCTGGCTTCCCTTCACCCCACTCAGCCTCAGCACCCCAAGTTTTACAGGAGGGAACAATCCCCAGTGAGGGCTAAAGCTCATGGAAAAGCTTTTGTGATGTTGTGGAACCTGCACCACTCGGGAAGGTCTTCAAGGAAAGGAGGAATTTGAGCTGGATGTGTCCTAAGAGGTCTTTCCAGCAGGGGGATTCCAGTTGGGGCTGTTGAGCCTGGAGAGGAAGTCACCAAGAGGAGCAGAGGATGGAGAACCTCCCCTGTGGGGCTGTTGAGGCTGGAGAGGAGAAGGCTCCAGGGAGAGCTCAAAGCAGCCTTGCAGTGCCTGAAGGGCTCCAGGAGAGCTGGGGAGGGAATTCTGAAAGGGGCTGGGAGAGCCAGGCTGAGGGACAATGGCTTTGAGCTGGGAGAGAGGAGATTGAGAGTGGAGAGGAGGAAGAAATTGTTGAGAGTGAGGCTGAGCCTGGCACAGGTTGCCCAGGGAGGCTGTGGCTGCCCCCTCCCTGGAGGTGTTCCAGGACCAGGCTGGATGAGGCCTTGGGCTGGTGGGAGGTGTCCCTGGGCATGGCAGGGGCTTGGAGCTGGCTGAGCTTTGAGCTCCCTTCCAACCCAACCCTTTCCATGACTATGGAACAAGAGATTTGCTTCTTCAGAAGGCAAACCAGGCAGGCCCAAGGTGAGGGAGCCCTGGGGCAGGCTGCCCAGAGAGGTTGTGGAGTCTCCTGCTCTGGAGCCTTTCCTGTGTTCCTGTGTGCCCTGCCCTGGGTGCCCCTGCCCTGGCAGGGGGCTTGGCCTGGCTGACCTCCAGAGGTCCCTTCCAACCTCCACCATTCCCTGGCTCTGTGGTTCCATGAGGGACACACAGAGGGGAGGCAGCCCCGGGGGGGGCTCTCACCTTTTTGTGCATCTTGGCCATTTGCTTTCCTGTTGACAGCATCCATGAACTTCTGAACATCCTGGGCAGACTTCCTCATGGCAGCCATGGCCTCCCGCAGCTGGAGGAGAAGAGGAGGAGGAGGAGAGGAGGAGGAGGAGGAGGAAGAGAGGAGGAGGAGGAGGAGGAAGAGAGGAGGAGGAGGAGGAGGAAGAGAGGAGGAGGAAGAGAGGAGGAGGAAGAGAGGAGGAGGAGGAGGAGGAAGAGAGGAGGAGGAAGAGAGGAGGAGGAAGAGAGGAGGAGGAAGAGAGGGAAGAGAGGAGGAGGAGGGGAGGAAGAGAGGAGGAGGAGGAGGGAGGAAGAGGAGGAGGAGGGGAGGAAGAGAGGAGGAGGAGGAGGAGGAAGAGAGGAGGAGGAGGAGGAGGAAGAGAGGAGGAGGAGGAGGAAGAGAGGAGGAGGAGGAGGAGGAAGAGAGGAGGAGGAGGAGGAGGAAGAGAGGAGGAGGAGGAGGAGGAAGAGAGGAGGAGGAGGAGGAGGAAGAGAGGAGGAGGAGGAGGAGGAAGAGAGGAGGAGGAGGAGGAGGAGAGAGGAGGAGGAGGAGGAGGAAGAGAGGAGGAGGAGGAGGAGGAAGAGAAGGAGGAGGAGGAGGAGGAAGAGAAGGAGGAGGAGGAAGAGAGAGGAGGAGGAGGAGGAGGAAGAGAGGAGGAGGAGGAGGAAGAGAGGAGGAGGAGGAAGAGAGGAGGAGGAGGAGGAAGAGAGGAGGAGGAGGAGGAAGAGAGGAGGAGGAGGAGGAGGAAGAGAGGAGGAGGAGGAAGAGAGGAGGAGGAGGAGGAAGAGAGGAGGAGGAGGAGGAGGAAGAGAGGAGGAGGAGGAGGAGGAAGAGAGGAGGAGGAGGAGGAGGAAGAGAGGAGGAGGAGGAGGAGGAAGAGAGGAGGAGGAGGAGGAGGAAGAGAGGAGGAGGAGGAGGAGGAGAGAGGAGGAGGAGGAGGAGGAAGAGAGGAGGAGGAGGAGGAGGAAGAGAGGAGGAGGAGGAGGAGGAAGAGAGGAGGAGGAGGAGGAGGAAGAGAGGAGGAGGAGGAGGAGGAAGAGAGGAGGAGGAGGAGGAGGAAGAGAGGAGGAGGAGGAGGAGGAAGAGAGGAGGAGGAGGAGGAGGAAGAGAGGAGGAGGAGGAGGAGGAGGAGGAAGGAGAGAGAAAAGATGAAGAGCTTTGTGCCTCTTTTTTGCTGTCCTAAGCCTTCCAAGCAGAGCCCTGCTTCAGAAGCAGGCTGCAGTCAGAGCTTCCCCAACTCACCAGATTCTGATCCTTGCTGATCTTGGGATTGCTGCTGGCTGTGGTTAAAGAGAAGGACAAAAAAGTGGTTTTAAAAATCCCTCCTGGTGGAGATCTAAAGAAGAAGGGGCAGAGGAAAGCCTCCATTCAGAAGCCTTCTCAAGCCAACTCAAGCATTGGCATTTCTGGCTGCCCACACAGCAGGAGATGTTCCTCAGGAGCTGCTGGCTCCTACCTGCTCCAACTTTACACCATCCTCCCTCTGGTCCCTCTCATTCCCAAGCCCCTCCAGGCCATCCTCAGGTCTCCATCCCTCCCCTCAGTGCTGTGTGATGCAAGGAAGATACTCAACTGTGCTTCCAGCCTGAGTCCATGCTCATGACATCATCATCCTCCTCCTCATCCGGGATCTCAATCACTTCCATGGCCTTGGCAGCTGAGTCCTCGTCCTCGGAGCTGCTCTCCCGGTACTGGAGGCCCAGCTTGGAGTAAAGATCCTTCACCAGGAGCTCACATTTGTCAATGGCTCTAGGGGACAGGGACAGGCCCTGTGAGCCCAGCTGAGTGGATCAGGAGAGACAAGGTCACAGGATCCCAAGAAGTGAGGAAGAAAGGGAAGGAGATCACAGGATCACAGATCTGAGGATGTGAGGGGTTGGAAGGGAGCTCTGGAGATCCTCGAGTCCAACCCTACCCCTGCCAGAGCAGGAGCACAGAATCCAGCACAGGTCCCACAGGAACACATCCAGAGGGGGCTGGGAAGGCTCCAGGGCAGGAGACTCCACAACCTCTCTGGGCAGCCTGCTCCAGGGCTCTGGGAGCCTCCCAGGGCAGAAGTTCCTCCTCCTGCTGAGCTGGAACCTCCTGGGCTGCAGTTTCCATCCAGTGCCCCTTGGCCTGTGCCAGGGCACAGCTGAGCAGAGCCTGGCCCTGGCCCCTCCCTGCTGACCCCCAGCCCTCAGCTATTGATTAGGCATTGATCAGATCCCTCTCAGCCTTCTCCTCTCCACACTAACCACCCCCAGGGCTCTCAGCCTCTCCTCCCCAGGCAGTGCTCCAGGCCCTTCCTCATCCTTGCAGCCCTCCCTGGGACTCTCCCCAGCAGATCCCTGTCCCTCCTGACCTGGGGAGCCCAGAGCTGGATGCAATATTCCAGGTGAGGTCTCCCCAGGGCAGAGCAGAGTGGGAGGAGAACCTCCCTGGATCTGCTGGACACACTCTGCTGAATGCAGTTGAGCACAGCTCAGTGGGCAAGAAGACCCCAGGTGAGCCCAGGTGAGTGGGCAAGAAGACCCCAGGTGAGCCCAGGTGAGTGGGCAAGAAGACCCCAGGTGAGCTCAGATCTCTGGACCAGGAGCCCTCAGCTGAGCTCAGATCTCTGGACCAGGAGTCCTCAGCTGAGCTCAGATCTCTGAACCAGGAGTCCTCAGCTGAGCTCAGATCTCTGGACCAGGAGCCCTCAGCTGAGCTCAGATCTCTGGACCAGGAGCCCTCAGCTGAGCTCAGATCTCTGGACCAGGAGCCCTCAGCTGAGCTCAGATCTCTGGACCAGGAGCCCCCAGCTGAGCTCAGATCTCTGGACCAGGAGCCCTCAGCTGAGCTCAGATCTCTGGACCAGGAGCCCTCAGCTGAGCTCAGATCTCTGGACCAGGAGTCCTCAGCTGAGCTCAGATCTCTGGACCAGGAGTCCTCAGCTGAGCTCAGATCTCTGGACCAGGAGCCCTCAGCTGAGCTCAGATCTCTGGACCAGAAGCCCCCAGCTGAGCTCAGATCTCTGAACCAGGAGTCCTCAGCTGAGCTCAGATCTCTGGACCAGGAGCCCCCAGCTGAGCTCAGATCTCTGAACCAGGAGTCCTCAGCTGAGCTCAGATCTCTGAACCAGGAGTCCTCAGCTGAGCTCAGATCTCTGAACCAGAAGCCCCCAGCTGAGCTCAGATCTCTGGACCAGGAGCCCTCAGCTGAGCTCAGATCTCTGGACCAGGAGTCCTCAGCTGAGCTCAGATCTCTGGACCAGGAGCCCTCAGCTGAGCTCAGATCTCTGGACCAGAAGCCCCCAGCTGAGCTCAGATCTCTGAACCAGGAGTCCTCAGCTGAGCTCAGATCTCTGGACCAGGAGCCCCCAGCTGAGCTCAGATCTCTGAACCAGGAGTCCTCAGCTGAGCTCAGATCTCTGAACCAGGAGTCCTCAGCTGAGCTCAGATCTCTGAACCAGAAGCCCCCAGCTGAGCTCAGATCTCTGGACCAGGAGCCCTCAGCTGAGCTCAGATCTCTGGACCAGGAGCCCTCAGCTGAGCTCAGATCTCTGGACCAGGAGCCCCCAGGTGAGCTCAGATCTCTGGACCAGGAGCCCTCAGCTGAGCTCAGATCTCTGGACCAGGAGTCCTCAGCTGAGCTCAGATCTCTGGACCAGGAGCCCTCAGCTGAGCCCAGATCTCTGAACCAGGAGCCCCCAGCTGAGCTCAGATCTCTGGACCAGGAGCCCCCAGCTGAGCTCAGATCTCTGAACCAGGAGTCCTCAGCTGAGCTCAGATCTCTGAACCAGGAGCCCCCAGCTGAGCTCAGATCTCTGGACCAGGAGCCCCCAGCTGAGCTCAGATCTCTGAACCAGGAGTCCTCAGCTGAGCTCAGATCTCTGAACCAGGAGCCCCCAGCTGAGCTCAGATCTCTGGACCAGGAGCCCCCAGCTGAGCTCAGATCTCTGGACCAGGAGCCCTCAGCTGAGCTCAGATCTCTGAACCAGGAGTCCTCAGCTGAGCTCAGATCTCTGAACCAGGAGTCCTCAGCTGAGCTCAGATCTCTGGACCAGGAGCCCTCAGCTGAGCTCAGATCTCTGGACCAGAAGCCCCCAGCTGAGCTCAGATCTCTGGACCAGGAGCCCCCAGCTGAGCTCAGATCTCTGAACCAGGAGCCCTCAGCTGAGCTCAGATCTCTGGACCAGGAGCCCCCAGCTGAGCTCAGATCTCTGGACCAGGAGCCCCCAGCTGAGCTCAGATCTCTGGACCAGGAGCCCCCAGCTGAGCTCAGATCTCTGGACCAGGAGCCCCCAGCTGAGCCCAGGTGCCCATCCCACACCAGCACAGCACCAAGCAGGAACTGCTGAGGGATCCCAGCCCTGACAAGCTGAGGGAAGAGCCTTTGGCTTAACCCCCCTCAGGGGAAGCATCTTCCCTCCTCCCTCCAGAGCCCCACTCAGAGGAGCTGCTGCTGAACCCCAGGGGTGTGTGCAGAGTGAAGAGGAAGGGGCAGCAGCAGCAGGGCACCTGCCCAGGCTCTGGCATTCCAAGAGCTTCCCACCTGGAAGCGTCATCGAAGAGCCGGTCGACTCCAGCCACCTCCTCCTCCTTCTGCTTCACACACTGCTCCAGCTCCTCCAGCTGCTGCTTCCTCTGCTTCACACCCTCAAACTTCTCCAGCTCTTTGTCAATGATCTCCTGGAGCTCCTCCATGGAGATCCCCAGCTCCTCCATCACCTCCTGCTGCAGCTCTCTGATCTCCTGCGAATCCATTGCCGAGCTGCCCGGGAAGGGAGGGGAAAGGGCTGCTGGAACCTCCCTGCTGCAGCACAGCCTCTGAGCTGAGAGCAGCTGAGAGCCCAGGCAGGAAGAGGAAAGCTCTGTGGGGTGTGAAGGAGCCAAAAGGAAGCCAAGGGTGAGCAAACCACGGAGCCAGGCGGCCAGCCAGGGACCCCTGGGGCTTCCCCTCAGCTCTGCATGGAGCAGCTTTAAGCTTCACCACCTCACTGCCTTCTCCTCCCCCTCCAGAGCTGCAGAGAATTCCCAACCCTCTGCCTCAAGCCAGGAGAGAATCCACACAGAGATCTTCCCAACTGCCCCACAGCAACCCCCAGAGGAGCTCTTCCCTTCCCCCTGCTTGTGGTGGTCAAGGGCCCTGATGGTCTCCAGCCCCCACGTCCCCCTTTGAGCTGGGCCTGCAGACCACCCCTCCAAGGCTGCACCACTTCCAAGCCTCCCCCTGCCCACCCCTCACACACCTCCCCCTGCCCACCCCTCACACACCTCCCCCTGCCCACCCCTCACACACCTCCCCCTGCCCACCCCTCACACACCTCCCCCTGCCCACCCCTCACACACCTTCCCCCTGCCCACCCCTCACACACCTCCCCCTGCCCACCCCTCCACACCTTCCCCCTGCCCACCCCTCAGACACCTTCCCCCTGTGCTCTCTGCTCTCCCCTCAGCTTCCCTCTACCTGAGTCCCCTCTCAGCTCACTCACAGAATCACAGCTTGGAAGGGACCCCAAGGATCATCTGCTCTCCCCCCTCCTCCCTATCACCTCCTGCTCCTCTGCTTTCCCTGTCCCACCTCCCCCTTCTCTCTCCAGCCCCATGCAGCTTCCCCCCTGCCCACATTCCCCTTCTGGCTGCTTTCCTGCAAAGAGATTGCACAGCCCCCCCCAGACACCTCCCAGCTGCACCCCAGGGGCCCCTGGCAGCCCCCCAAGCCCTCCTGCAGCCCAAGCCCTCTCCACCCTCCCGCCCCCCGCTCCCGGCTCCCTCAGCCTCTCTCTTACACCCTGATGTGTGGATCAGCTGCTGCCAAAGTCCCACACCCACAGCCCCCCATTCCTGACCTGCCCCTCAGAACCCTCCCGGGCCAGCTCCTCTTGCTCTCTTTTCACCCCAGCACCCTCCGAGAGCCCTCACCCCACCTCCCCTGCCCCTCTCAGCCCCACACTCCCCTGCCCAACCCCCCTCTGCCTCACCCCCCTCCTCCCCGCTGGCCCCCGAGTCCTCCCCCGATCCCCCTGCCCCGCAGCCCAGCCCTGGTCTCAGGGTCCCCTCCCACACCTCCCCGCCCGGTTCCCCTTGCCGCCCCCCAGCGCCTTCTGCTCCCCATTCGCCTCCCCAGCAGCCCCCACCCCGCCATGCCCTGCCGCACAGCCTCCCCTTTGCCCCCAGCCGCGCTGCCTCCCTCGCCCCCGCTGCCTCCCGCGCCGCCCTTCCCCTTCCCCATCTCCTTCCCCTGCCCCTGCCCCTTCCTCTTCCCCTTCCTCTCAGCCCCCAGGAGCACCCCGCACTCACCGCGGCCCGGGGCGCAGGAGCAGAAAGGAGGCACCGGCCGGGGGCCGAGCGCAAACCGGAAGCGCTCGGATGTCACTTCCGGTAAAACACTGCCCCGCTCCCCCCGCCGGCGGCACTGCGCATGCGCGCAGGGGCGCAGCCAGAGGCTCTTAAAGGGGCCGCGCTCTGGAAAAGGAGAAGTGGGGGGGGCTGGAACGGGCCGGGGAGGGAGGGAGGGAGGGAGGGAGGGAGGGAGGGCGGGCTGGCTGGCTGGCTGGCTGGCTGGGAGGGGGCCAGGCAGGGAGTCAGGTAGGCCCTGAGGGGGTGCTAGGCAGCCCTGGAGCTGATGTGGTGTCTGGGGAGGGGGAATGGGACCTGGGGGTACTGGTGGCTCAGAGGTGGTAGGGCTTGGAGGGGCTTAGGGGGGCAATGGGGAGCACTGAGGGTGCTGGAGGGGGGTCTAGGGAAGGTGCTGAGTGGCTCTGAGGGTCCTGGGTGGCAATGGGGAGCACTGAGGGTGCTGGGGGGGATCTAGGGAAGGAGCTGGGTGGCAATGGGGAGCACTGAGGGTGCTGGGGGGGGGGTCTAGGGAAGGTGCTGGGTGGCTCTGGTGCAGGGGCTGAGGGCTTTGGTGTGCTGGGGTGGGCTGGGGGGTGGTCGGGGGGCTGGGCTGGGGGCTGGGGGCGTGCTGGGGGTGGGGGCAGCTGGCCCCAGCCCTCAGCTGATCTCCTCCTCCCAGGTGGAGGTGGGGATGGCACTGTAGGGGTCTAGGATCAGCCTGGCACAGCGAACCAGCATGGCCAGGAGGAAGAGGAAGGTCAGCACCACGAAGGCCATGGCCAAGCCCTTGTCCACGTCCACTGCTGGCACCACCGTGGGGGTCTCCATGGGGCTGTCCCTCAGGTGTGGGACCTCCCCCCCCCTGCTGCCCAGCTGCTGGTTTTGAGGGGGAGGAGGGGTAGGGAGGCAGAGGTGGGATAGGCAGGAGCTGAGCTGCTGGTGCTGGGGAGGAGAGTTGGGGAGGGTTGGGGTTAGGGTTAGGGTTGGTTAGGGTTGGGGTTAGGGGCTGGTTAGGGGCTGGTTAGGGCTGGTTGGGCTTGGTTAGGGGTTGGGCTTGGTTAGGGGTTGGGCTTGGTTAGGGTTGGGCTTGGTTAGGGTTGGTTAGGGTAGGGGTTAGGGGTTGGTTGGGGGTTGGTTAGGGGTTGGGTAGGGGTTGGGGTTGATTGGGGTTGGTTGGGGTTGGTTAGGGGTTAAGGGTTAGGGGTGGGTTAAGGGTTAGGGGTGGGTTAGGGGTGGGTTAGAGGTTAGGGTTTAGGGTTATGGGTTGGTCAGGGGTTGGGGATTAGGTGGTAGGGGTTATGGATGAGGGCTGGTCAGGGTCAGGGTTGGTCAAGGGTCAGGGCTGGTCAGGGGCTGGTCAGGGGTCAGGGCTGGTCAGGGTTAGGGTTGGTCAGAGGTTAAGGTTATCTCACCCTTCCACCCTCCCTTCCCTGCCCTGCTTCCTGCCTTCCCAGGACCAGATTCATGGATTCCCAGAATGGTTTGGGTTGGAAGGGACCTTGCAGACCCTCTAGTTCCAAACACCCTCCCTTGCCATGGCACAGGGCCACCCTGTGGAGTTCTTCTCCTTCCACAGGACCCCCCAGTCCCAACTTTTTGGTGCCACGAGGGCTTGGCTGAACCCTCCCAGGAGTTGGAAGCCAGGCCAGGAGAGAAATAAAAGCCAGCAGTAAGGAAAGAGGGCTGGGAAAGGAGGAAGGTTGGTTGCTGAGGAGAGACATTTGTGGCTCCTTGGACCCACAGACCATGGGAATCCCTCCAGGCCTTGGCTTCATCCCATGTGGGGCAGTTCCTTACCTCCCTCTGGACAGACAGATGGAGGCTGTGCCCTTCTCCCTGGCTCTCTCTCTGTCCCTAGCTGTGGGTCCCTGCTCTCACCATCCCTTGGGCCTTCATGAATACTTCAGGAAGGTGCTGGTGTTGCCTTTCAGAGGCTCCCAGAGGATTAAATTCTCCCCCAGCTCTTTCCAGCACCCCCTCAGCCTGGGGTGGGCTGGGAAGGTGAAGGCTCCAGGGTCCGTGCAGGGCTCAGGGGAGGGAACTGGGGAGCATCAGGGAGGCTTTACCCCCAAAACACAGCAGGAGCCTGGTCCTCCTCACCCTGGGAGATACTTCAGAGCTGAGCCTTGGCTCATCTGGGGCTAAGGCAGGGCAAAAACTCTTTGAAAAAGTAACATTTTGGGGTTTGGATCCAGTTGGCCCTTTGGGGGCCTTGCAACAAACCCCGAAGTGGTTTAAAGACCAAGACCCACCCATCCCCACCCCTGCCCTCGGGATTTGTTTGGATTTTCCCCCTCCAAGAAGAAAAGAAGTCATTTGAAGCAGAGGAGCCTGGCTTGGTGGAGCTTTGGCACCCCACAAGTGCCCCCGGGCTGGGTTTGTCTGGTGGTTTGTGGTGGCAAAGGCTGAGGTTTGGGATCCTGCCAGTGCCTGGGGGAGCAGATGTTGGGGAAAAGGGGGACATGGTGCCCAGGGGTGCCTGGCAGGACCCCAGGGGGTTCCCATGTCCCATCTTGGCCCTGACAGTGATCCAGGGGTGCCCAGGGGTGAGATCTGGGCAGCAGCAGTAGTTGAAGCTTTACTGTCCCAGCCCAAGCTCCATGCCCGCTCCGAATCCCCACTTCCAGTCTCTGCCTCAGCCTCCATCCCAGTCCCAACCTCCACCCCAACCTCATCCCAGTCTCAATCCTGATCCCAGTACCAATCCGGCTTCATCCCACTCTCAACCTTCATTCCAGTCCCAATTCCCACCCAAACTTCCATCCCAGACCCAGCCTCCAGCCAGCCTTATCCCAGTCTCAACCCTGATCCCAGTTCCTGTCCCAGCTCCATCCCAGTCTCAACCCTGATCCCAGTTCCTGTCCCAGCTCCATCCCAGTCTCAACCCTGATCCCAGTTCTTGTCCCAGCTCCATCCCAGTCTCAACCCTGATCCCAGTTCCTGTCCCAGCTCCATCCCAGTCTCAACCCTGATCCCAGTTCCTGTCCCAGCTCCATCCCAGTCTCAACCCTGATCCCAGTTCCTGTCCCAGCTCCATCCCAGTCTCGATCCTGATCCCAGTTCTGTCCAGTCCATCCCAGCTCACCATCCCAGTTCCTGTCCAGCTCCATCCCAGTCTCAACCCTGATCCCAGTTCCTGTCCCAGCTCCATCCCAGTCTCAGCCCTAATCCCAGTTCCTGTCCCAGCTCCATCCCAGTCTCAACCCTGATCCCAGTTCCTGTCCCAGCTCCATCCCAGTCTCAGCCCTAATCCCAGTTCCTGTCCCAGCTCCATCCCAGTCTCAACCCTGATCCCAGTTCCTGTCCCAGCTCCATCCCAGTCTCGATCGTGATCCCAGTCCCAGATCTGTCCCCATTTTAGTCCCAGTCCTATCCCAATCCCAGCACAAATCTTCCTTTCCGACCACCCCCTCGTGACGTCACCACCCCGCCTTTTCCCACGCCTCACGCCCGCCCCTTCCCGGAGCCACGCCCCCAAAAAAACTCCGCCTCAACAAAAACCACGCCCCCAGCCACGCCCCCTCCGCGCTCCGGGGCAGGGCCCAGAGGCGCGCACCCAACCCTGCTGTCTGCTCTGGCACCGCCCCCCGCCCCCCTGCCCCGACCAATAGGAGCGCAGCGCCTGCTTGCCGCCCCGCCCCCACGGAGGCAGGTTGGACTGCGCCGCAGCGCTGAGGGTTTTCCTGCGCCGCCATCTTGGCAGCGGCGCTGAGGAGGGAGGCGGGGGGGGGGACGGCTGCCAGTCCCGCGGAGGCCATGGCAGCTACCGCCGCCAACCCGGGTGAGCAGCGGCTGGGCAGGCTGCCGAGAGCACGGCGGGGCCGCCGCCTGCTCCGCGGAGGGACGAGGGAGGCGGGCTGAGGGCACCCCGGGGCGGGCAGGGGGTGCTGAGGGCCGCGGAGAGAGGCAGCGCTCGGCGGAGGGAGGGAGGGAGGGATGGGTCCGGGGAGCCTTCAGGAGGGGCTGAGCTGGCCTGAGCCCCGCGTGGGAGAGGCCCAGGCGGAGCTGAAGGAGTTTTGGAGTGGGTCGAAGGTGTAGAGGCTTTCGAGGAGGCGGGTGAGCTGGGCTGGGGGCTTGGGGGGGGCGAGGGGAGGTTATCGGGGGGCTGGGGGCTGGCCCCGGAGGGGTCTGTGGGTGCCGTGGGATTGGGGGCTGGCCCCGGAGGGGTCTGTGGGTGCCGTGGGATTGGGGGCTGGCCTCGGAGGGGTCTGTGGGTGCCGTGGGGTTGGGGCTTGGGGGCTGGCCCCGGAGGGGTCTGTGGGTGCCGTGGGGCTGGGGTGGGCTGAGTGACACCCTTGGCAAGCTGCGAAGGGCGGGGGGTGCAGAGTGACTCCGCTCGGGGTGCGCCGCAGCAGTGTGGTTGGCAGGCGGCAGAAACTTGCAGGAGGCTTGGGAAGGGAGGAGGAGGAAGCCCCTGTGTGAGGTTGTTATGGTGGGCAGGAAGATCCTTGGGCTTGGTTGTGCTCCCTGAGCTTGAGCACTTGGCATGGGCCCCGCTCTGCTGTAGCTGGTGCTGGGGTCTGGTTTCCATCATCATCCTCCTCCTCCTCCTCCTGGGAGGGAGCAAGCAGCAGTGGGGCTCGGGGTGGGTTTTGACTTTGCTGCTGCGTTGAGGTTTTTCTTGATTAGCAACAACCCAAATGTGAGGAGGAGCTGCTCAAAAAGGATTTTTTGGTTGTTTGGTTTTTTTTTTTTTTTTTTTTTTTTTTTCCCCCACCTCTCCATGAAGTGCTGAGCTGAGTGATTGGGGCATGCCTGAAAGCTGGGAGCAGCTTTGGCACCCTCAGGTTGACAGTTCCAAGTTGGTGGAATTTGATGCAAATCAAATCTTTTGGGGGGTTTCTAGGGTTTGTGGTGGGGAAATGAATGTCTTGGAATAAGGCAGTGTCTGAAGAGCAGAGCTGGAGCTTCTCTGGGGATTTTTTTTTTTTTTTGGGGGGGGGAGGGAGCTGTTTTTCCTTTCTTTTGGTTTGTGGTTTCTTGCCTCTTCTTGCTTGTGGGTTGAGGTTCTGTGATGTGCTTGAGGTTTGTGGAGGCCTGTTTGATGTGACTGCTAAAGGGTTGACTTTTGTCACTCTTAAGGCTGCAGGAGGCTTTAAACATTGAGAAAAAGCCAGGCTGGGTCATTTGTCTGTGGTGGTTCTGGAGGTGAGGATGCAGAGCTTGGGACCTGGAAATCTGTGGTTGTGGTTTCACAGAGCCATCAGAAACATTTCAGTTAGATATGGTGTGGCTGAAAAACAAACCAAACCAAACCAAAACCAACCCAAAGAATTCCAGATGCAGGGTAGCAAAACCCCAAAATGGGTCTGAAATGAAAGCTGTTGGAGCTGTGAGCCCAACCTGCAGCAAAACACCAAAGCTTTGGCTCCCAGCAGTTAGCCCAGGAAACAGAGAAATGGTTTCAAGTAGGAGAACCTTGCCCGTGTGTGGTGGTGGTGCTGGTGCTGGTGTGAGTTCCATCAGGGAGTTCATAGAGTCCCAAACTGGGTTGGGTTGGAAGGGAGCTCAAAGCTCAGCCAGTTCCAACCTCCTGCCATGCCCAGGGACACCTCCCCCCAGCCCAGCTTGCTCAAGGCCTCATCCAGCCTGGTCCTGAACACCTCCAGGGAGGGGACAGCCACAGCCTCCCTGGGCAACCTGTGCCAGGCTCTCCCCAGCCTCACTCTAAGGAAT
This sequence comes from Indicator indicator, assembly GCF_027791375.1. Lineage (NCBI taxonomy): Eukaryota > Metazoa > Chordata > Aves > Piciformes > Indicatoridae > Indicator > Indicator indicator. Next base: position 77,742 of record NC_072049.1, read on the forward strand.
TTCTTCCTCCTCTCCACTCTCAATCTCCTCTCTCCCAGCTCAAAGCCATCATCCCTCATCCTGGCACTCCCAGCCCTTGTCCCAAGTCCCTCCTCAGCTCTCCTGGAGTTCCTTCAGGCACTGGAATTTTGCTCTGAGGTCTCCCTGGAGCCTTCTCCTCTCCAGGCTGAACAGCCCCAACTCCCCACAGGGGAGGTTCTCCATCCTCTGCTCCTCTTGGTGACCTCCTCTGGCCCCTCTCCAGCAGCTCCAGGCCCTCCTTGTGCTGGGGGCCCCAGGGGTGGCTGCAGTGCTGCAGGTGAGGTCAGAGCAGGGCAGAGGGAGCAGAATCCCCTCCCTGCTGTCCCTGCTTTAGCTGCCCTCAGCAGAGGGCTGGCTCTGGGCTGCTGCTTCCCATTGCTGGCTCCCACCCTCCAGCCAAGGCAGTGCTAGCTCAAGGCTTCACCCTTTGACAGACACAGCTAAATGTGAAGCAGAAAAGAAGAAACCCCAAACTAACAGTTGTTGGGTTTTTTTTTTCTGGGGTGGGGGAAGGGGGGTTAGAATGGAAAATGTTGATTTGGAGCCAGCTTTGTAAGAAGGCAGTGGGGGAGAGGGGGAGATCCTCCGTGGCTTCGAGCTCTGAGTACATTGCAAAGTGTTTAGGTAAGGGGAGGCTGCCTGAGGGTTTTGCATGGTAGGAAAATGTTCAACCAATTCACAAGGAAAAGAGGAAGAACTCTTCAACATCTGTGTTTAATACTCAGGGCTCAGGCTGGCCTGGCCAATGTTTGCTTGGCTCTCTGAAACTGAGGTGGGGGAAACACAGCCTGCAGGAGCTTTAGGTGGTGGTGTTCCAGCAGGGGCTGGAAACTGCCCTGGGGGGAAAGGACCTGGGGGGGTTTGGTGCCATTAGTGAGGAAGGGGAGAGGAAGAGGAGGTTCAGTCCTCCCTGGGCTACTTCTCCTGAAGCTGGGGGAGGAGCTCCTGGACTGGTCCCAAAGGAGAAGGCAGAGGAGCACTCAGCACCACTGCAGCACTCAGAGAGTTCAGATCCTGCACTTAGCTCACAGCAACCCCAGGGAGGCTGCAGGCTGGGGGCAGGGGCTGGGAACTGCCCTGTGGGGAAGGACCTGGGGGGGTTGGTGCCAGCAGCTGGAGGGGAGCCAGGGGGTGCCCAGGTGGGCAAGAAGGGCAGCAGCAGCCTGGCAGGGAGCAGCAATGGTGCTGCCAGCAGGAGCAGGGCAGGGATTGTGCCCCTGCAATGGGCACTGGGGAGGCCACAGCTGCAATGCTGGGCACAGGGTTGGGCTCCTGAGTGCCAGAAGGACTTGGAGGGCTGGAGCAGGGCCAGAGAAGGGCAAGAGAGGTGGGGAAGGGTCTGGAGAAGAGGCTGGGGAGGAGCAGCTGAGGGAGCTGGGGGTGGGGAGGCTGCAGAAGAGGAGGCTGAGGGAGACCTCATTGCTCTCTGCAGCTCCTGAGAGGAGGCTGCAGCCAGGGGGGGTTGGGCTCTTCCCTGGTATAACCTATGAAGAAAGATTGAGAGCCCTGGGGGTGTTCAGTCTTGAGAAGGCTGAGAGGGGACCTGATCCATGTCTATAAATATCTGAGGGGTGAGGGCCAGGCTCTTGTCAGTGGTGCCCAGTGACAGGGCAGGGAAGAACAGCCACAAGCTGGAACCCAGAAGGTTCCACCTCAAGAGGAGGAGAAAGTTCTTCGGTTTGGGGGTGCTGGAGGCCTGGAGCAGGCTGCACAAAGAGGTTGTGGAGTCTCCTTCTCTAGAGACTTCCAAGCCCCATCTGGATGTGCTCCTGTGTGACCTGCCCTGGGTGATGCTGCTTTGGTAGGAGGGGGTTGGATTGGATGATCTCCAGAGGTCCTTTCCAACCCCTACACCATCAGGTGATAGAATGAGAGGAAATGGCCTGAAACTGTGGCAGGGGAGGTTGAGCTTGGCCTTGAGGGACAATTTGTGTCCTGCAAGAGTGGTCAGGCACTGGAAGAGGCTGCCCAGGGGGGTGGTGGAATCCCCAGCCCTGGAGGTGTTCAAAACCACGTGGCCACGGCAGCTGGGGCCAGGGTTTGGTGGCCATGGTGGTGCTGGGTTGCTGTTGGACTGGATGACCTTAGAGGTCTTCTCCACCCCAACCAACTCCCTGATTCTAGGCAGAGAGATTCCAGTTCAAGGAATCAGTTGTGAAAATGACCCTCCAGAAGCTGAGTCCTCTTCTCTTTGAGGTTGCAAAACCCATCTGTGGAGCTCCTCTGGGTGCTGGCTCATGTCCTGAACACTCTGAGGGGCCTCATGCTGTGGGCAGGCTGTGGTGAGAAATGGGAAACCTTCCCCTCCCTCCCCTCCCCAGAAAAGAAGCAAAAACTTTTCTTGGTGTGTTCCAGAGAGTGGCAAACTAAGCTGGAACTTTCTGGCAGTGTTTGGGGGTGTCACCCTGGGCCTTGTGTGCTGCAAGGGGACACAAAGTCAGGGGGTCCCCTCATGAGGAGGGGGTGAAAACTCCTCTCTTGGTTTCGCAACCAAAGCTACCCTAAAATCGAGCAGAAGAAAAAAAAAAAAAAATCAATGCAACCTCTTTGTGCTCCTGCACCTTCCCAAGGGCTGGGCAGAGGCTGAAACTGGGGAGAGTGGGAGAGTAAAAGCTTCCTCCTGTGCCAGCTGAAGCCAATTTTAGGCAGCTGAAATCTCCTGGGTGAGAGGGAAAAGCAAACAGCCAGGGGAGGGAGTGTGAGGAGGGCTTAGAGACACAGAAGTGACTTTTCTTAGTGGTGTGGGGTTTTTACTGGGCTTACTGGGACACTGTTAGTGCTGGCTGGGTGAAGATGTGATTGAAGAGCTTCTGTGGCACCTTGACTTTGTGAATGGTTGGCTCCAGCCACTTGGGGATGGAAGAGGAATCCTTTTACTCTCTGCTTTTGAGTTCTTTTCTGTCAAGCTGCTTGGAAAAGATTCCCCTGGGGAGTAAAAGCTCTGAGCTGGCTGCAAGGGAAGTGCAAACAAAGCTGGGAAAAAAAAAAAAAAAACCAACAAAACCAAAACAAACAACAAACCAACAAACCCTTAAAACTGAACTCTTTAAAACCTGAGCCATGGCAGTGGAGATGTTGAAGCCCTAAATCAACCCTAAAGTCTCCCTAGGACTTCCAATCTAAATCTTGAAACATGGAGATGGAGATGGTGAAGCCCTAAATAAACTCTAAAATCTCCCTGGAACTTCAGATCTAAAGCTTGAAAGCCTGAGACATGGAGATGATGAAGCCCTAAATAAATCCAAACCCCTAAAGCCTGACACTTAAACCCTAAAAAAAAAAAACCTCCTAACCCCCCTAAAGAACTCCCTCAAACATAAACCCTGAACCTCTAGCACACCTAAGACATAACCATGGAGAGGATGAAGCCCTAAATAAACCCTAAAAACTCCCTGAAAACTTAAAATCTGAGCCTTTAAAAAACTAAGACCTGGAAATGGAGATGTTTAAACCCTTTAAAGACCCTAAAACTTCCAACCTACTGCTTAAAGCCTAACCCCTCCCCCACAAAAAAAAAAAAAAAAAACCCTCCTAACCCCCCTAAAACATAAACCCTAAATCTTTAACACACCTAAAACATGAAAATGGGGACGTGGAAGCTCTGAATGAACCCTAAAGCTTTAGAACACCTGAGCCATAGCACTGCAGCCCCTTTGCAGCCCCCCCCAAGCCTCCTGAGCCCCTTTGCAGCCTCCCCCGAGCCTCCTGAGCCCCTTTGCAGCCCCCCCAAGCCTCCTGAGCCCCTTTGCAGCCCCCCCCGAGCCTCCTGAGCTCCTTTGCAGCCCCCCCCAAGCCTCCTGAGCCCCTTTGCAGCCCCCCCCAAGCCTCCTGAGCCCCTCTGCAGCCCCCCCAAGCCTCCTGAGCCCCTTTGCAGCCCCCCCAAGCCTCCTGAGCCCCTTTGCAGCCTCCCCCAAGCCTCCTGAGCTCCTTTGCAGCCCCCCCCAAGCCTCCTGAGCCCCTTTGCAGCCTCCCCCAAGCCTCCTGAGCTCCTTTGCAGCCCCCCCCAAGCCTCCTGAGCCCCTCTGCAGCCCCCCCCAAGCCTCCTGAGCCCCTCTGCAGCCCCCCCCGAGCCTCCTGAGCCCCTCTGCAGCCCCCCCCGAGCCTCCTGAGCCCCTTTGCAGCCCCCCCAAGCCTTCTGAGCCCCTTTGCAGCCTCCCCCGAGCCTCCTGAGCTCCTTTGCAGCCTCCCTCAAGCCTCCTGAGCTCCTTTGCAGCCTCCCTCAAGCCTCCTGAGCTCCTTTGCAGCCTCCCTCAAGCCTCCTGAGCTCCTTTGCAGCCTCCCTCAAGCCTCCTGAGCCCCTTTGCAGCCTCCCCCAAGCCTCCTGAGCTCCTTTGCAGCCTCCCCCAAGCCTCCTGAGCCCCTTTGCAGCCTCCCCCAAGCCTCCTGAGCTCCTTTGCAGCCCCCCCCAAGCCTCCTGAGCCCCTTTGCAGCCCCCCCCAAGCCTCCTGAGCTCCTTTGCAGCCCCCCCAAGCCTCCTGAGCTCATTTGCAGCCTCCCCTGAGCCCCTTTGCAGCTCCCCCAAGCCTCCTGAGCTCCTTTGCAGCCCCCCCGAGCTCCTTTGCAGCCCCCCCCAAGCCTCCTGAGCTCCTTTGCAGCCCCCCCGAGCTCCTTTGCAGCCCCCCAAGCCTCCTGAGCCCCTTTGCAGCCCCCCCAAGCCTCCTGAGCCCCTTTGCAGCCTCCCCCAAGCCTCCTGAGCTCCTTTGCAGCCTCCCCCAAGCCTCCTGAGCTCCTTTGCAGCCTCCCCCAAGCCTCCTGAGCTCCTTTGCAGCCTCCCCTGAGCTCTCCAGACCTGAGATCCCAATGACAGAAATTCAGGTTTGGGTTGAAGCAGCTTCCTCTGCTCCCAGACCTGCTCAGGGGAGGCTTCCTTGAGCATTTGAGGAGCTCTCTCGTGGTTCAGTGGAAGCTGAACCTCGCCCTGGCTGTGAGCAGCTGCTGGAAGTGCCTGCAGCAGGACCCCTGGCTGTGGAGGATGAAGTGGGTGCCACAAAATCCCCCCACGATGGAGGAGCTGTGGGCAAGGCTTGGCTCATAAATCACAGCCTGGAATAGTTTCTGTCCCTCAGCTCCTGCAGCTTTTCCACTGCTGGGATGCCAACAGTTGCGCCAGAGCCCTTCCCAGGAGAGCAGGGATGGAATTCTGGCTCTGGAGACAACATTCCCTTCATGAGCTCCCAGCTTCTGCTATTCTGGGGAGGGGGGAGGGGGGGAGCTGCTGGCTTGGGTTGTGTGGTTGGGGCTGCAGATGGAGATTGGGTTACAAAGGAGGATCTGGGAATGCCTCTGCCTCTGCTTATCTCTGCTGCCATTAATTGCTTGGGACACATGGGGAGGGCCAGCAGGGATGGGGGCTGGAAGGGTTGGAACCCAGCCCTTGGTTGTTGGGTGTGAAACCCACCCTGGGCCCTGAGAAAGATCCAGCAGGGCTTGGGGTGGCACAGCTGAGTTTGGGAAGGAATCAGTTTCAAAGTGGAAGACTCTGGAGAAGGGGCTGGGAAGGCTGGAGGCCAGCAAGGAGCCCCCATGGGCAAGGAGCCCCCAAGGGTGTGCTGGGGGCAGTCAGCAGAGTGTGGGCAGCAGGGCAAGGGAGGTTCTGCTGCCCCTCTGCTGTGCTGTGCTGTGCCCTGCTGAGGACCCCTGTGGAGTGCTGGGGCCAGTGCTGGGCTCCCCCCAGTTGCAGAGGGCCTGGGAGCTCCTGGAGAGAGTGCAGGGGAGGCTGGGAAGCTGCTGAGGGGCCTGGAGCAGCTGTGTGAGGAGCAAAGGCTGAGAGGCTGCAGAAGAGCAGCCCCAGAGGGGAGCTGCTGAGTGCTGAGCAAGAGCTGAAGGGGCTGTGGGGGGCAAGAGGCTGGGGCTGGCATCTGCTGAGTGGTGCCAAGGGGCAAGGGGCAGAGAGTGGAGGGCAGGAGGTTGGAGCTGAGCAGGAGGAGAAAGTTGTTTGGGGTGAGGCTGCTGGAGGCCTGGAGCAGGCTGCCCAGAGAGGTTGTGGAGTCTCCTGGTGTGGAGAGCTTCCAACCCCCCCTGGGCACTGTGCTGCTGGGCACAGCTGGGGGTGCCCTGCTGGAGCAGGGGGGGGTTGGAGGAGATGATCTCCAGAGGTCCTGGGATTCAGGGATTCTCTTGCTGTTGAGTGTCTCAGAGGAATGTGTTCTTCTCCTCTGTGTTTCAGGGTGGTTGACCAATGCTGTTCTCACCACTCTGCTGAGTCAGAGCTGAGCATCCTGATGTCTAGGAACTGTTGGTCAGGGCTTTGAGCAACCCTTCTGCAGTTTCAAGTTGTGAAACTGGGGTTTGGTGGAAGTGCTGGGATGGGTTTTCTTGGAAGCAGTTGGCTCTGCTGGCTGGGCTCAGCTTGCCTCTGGCTACTCACATCTTCCACACTTGCAGCTGGGGGTCACAAAGTGGACCCCAGCATGTTCCATCTGAGCAGGAGGAGAACATTCTGTGCTGGGAGGGTGCTGGAGGCCTGGGGCAGGCTGCCCAGAGAGGTTGTGGAGTCTCCTCTGGAGACTTTCAAGCCCCATCTGGATGTGTTCCTGTGAGTCCTGCCCTGGGTGACCCTGCTCAGGCCTGGATGATCTCCAGAGCTCCCTTCCAACTCCTCCCATTCTGTGGCTGTGGTTTTGGTGCAGGGACTCCTTGTCCCTGGATGGGCATCTTGGGCTCCATCCACCTGCCCTCTGCTCTGCCTGGTTTTGGGGTGAGGGTAACACAGACATGGTCTGGTGGTCAGGGAGGTGTTGGGTAGGAGGTTGGATTTGATGATCTTGGAGGTCCTGAGGAGGGCCACAAGGATGAGCCAAGGGCTGGAGCAGCTCTGCTGTGGCACAGGCTGAGGGAGCTGGGGGGGTGCAGCCTGCAGAGGAGAAGGCTCCAGGGGGACCTCAGAGCTGCCTGAAGGGATCCTGCAGGAAGGCTGCAGAGAGACTTCTGCTGAGGGGTCTGAGACAGGCCCAGGGGGAATGGTTTGGAGCTGAGGCAGAGCAGGGTTAGAGTGGAGCTGAGGAAGAAGCTCTGCAGGACCAGGCTGGGGAGAGCCTGGCACAGGCTGCCCAGGGAGGCTGTGGCTGCCTCCTCCCTGGAGGTGTTCAGGGCCAGGCTGGATGAGGCCCTGAGCAGCCTGGGCTGGGGGGAGGTGTCCCTGCCCATGGCAGGGGGTTGGAGCAGATGAGCTCTGAGCTCCCTTCCCAAGCCCTGCTGTGACTCTCTGACCGTTTGGTTGCCCTCCCCTAGGATCCAGATCCAAATATTCCTAATTCACCTTCCCCCAGCTGGGGAGGTTTTGTTTTATCCCCCCGGAGAGGGCTCCTTGTGCCTTGCTTCTGAGCAGGGAGCTGAGGCAGGGGGCGGGGGTGCGGGGGGATTGTTTGATCAGTCCACGCTGCTTCAGCCTCCTTTGGGACAGCAAAAGCTTGGATAAAGCCTAGAAAAACAAACCCAGAGGCTTTTCCTCCCCCTCAGCCCCTGTGGCTTGCAGAGGAACAGCTCAGTGTCACTTCCTTCCCCTGCCCAGAAGCGGAAATTCCTCTCCCCTCAATAAAACCTCCCTCTGCCCAGCTCCAGGAGCTTGATTCCTCTTGGTGTGTTGAGGAGCTGCAGGCTCCTGGGGAGAGGGAATAACCCTCCTGACCTGCTTCACCTCTGCCCCACCTTCTGCTGAGCAAACATCTTCCCTATCAGCCCTTCCCGCACCTCAGGACTTCTCTTGGGAAGCAGGGAAGAGGCACAGAGGTGTCCCAAGTGACCCCAAATGGAGAGGAGATGGGGAAGGTCCTGTGGGCTCAGCGTGGAGGGTGAGGTCATAAACTTGGCTTTAAGGGCATCCTGCTGGAGCTGCTGGAGCACCCAGGGCCTGATTCCCTCTGGATTCACACAGCCCAGCCTCAGACAGTCTCCTGAGCTGCTGCTTCTCCTCCCTGCTTGATTTTTCTCTTTCTTCTCTTCCCTGGGTTATTTTTTTTTTTCTTGTTCTCCTCCTTCTCCTCCTCCTCCCTGGGTTTCTTCTCTTCCTCTGCTTCTCTGGTTTTCTTCTTCTCCTTCTCCTTCTCCTCCTCTCTGGTCTCCTCCTCCTCCTCCTCTCTGGTCTCCTTCTCCTCCTTCTCCTCCTCTCTGGTCTCCTTCTCCTCCTTCTCCTCCTCTCTGGTCTCCTTCTCCTCCTCCTCCTCCTCCTCTCTGGTCTCCTTCTCCTCCTCCTCCTCCTCCTCTCTGGTCTCCTTCTCCTCCTCCTCCTCTCTGGTCTCCTCCTCCTCCTCCTCCTCCTCTCTGGTCTCCTTCTCCTCCTCCTCCTCCTCTCTGGTCTCCTTCTCCTCCTCCTCCTCCTCTCTGGTCTCCTTCTCCTCCTCCTCCTCCTCTCTGGTCTCCTTCTCCTCCTCCTCCTCCTCTCTGGTCTCCTTCTCCTCCTCCTCCTCCTCTCTGGTCTCCTTCTCCTCCTCCTCCTCCTCTCTGGTCTCCTTCTCCTCCTCCTCCTCCTCTCTGGTCTCCTTCTCCTCCTCCTCCTCCTCTCTGGTCTCCTTCTCCTCCTCCTCCTCCTCTCTGGTCTCCTTCTCCTCCTCCTCCTCCTCTCTGGTCTCCTTCTCCTCCTCCTCCTCCTCTCTGGTCTCCTCCTCCTCCTTCTCCTCCTCCTTTCTGGTCTCCTCCTCCTCCTCCTCCTCCTCCTTCTCCTCCTGCTCCTCTCTGGTCTCCTTCTCCTCCTCCTCCTTCTCCTCCTCTCTGGGTTTCTTCTCCCCCTCCCTGGATTTTCTTCTCCCGAAGTCTGGAATACAAGAGCCTGCTCAGTGTTTGCTGAGAAGCCAGCAGTGCCCAGAAGCTTGCTGGAGCAAAGCTCTCCTCACTCAGCAGTGTCCTCATGGCCCTTGGCTGCTCCAAGCTTTGTCCACCTCACAGCTCAAGCCCCAGTTTGTTGCTGGATTTCTTAAACCCAGCTTTGATTTTTTTTTTTTTTAAATTTTGCTTATTTCCACCACTTCTGGCAGGATTTTGTGTGCAGGCAGCTGTGGGTGTCTGTGTGCTGCTGCTCTGCTGTGGTTTGAAAGCCCAGCAGAAGGCTTTTTTCTGGGGGGGGGGGGGGCTTGGTTGGTTCTTTGGATCCCCTCCACTTTTTGAGAAAGCAGAAGTGGTTTCTCTCCCTCCAAGGCACTCAGCAGAGCTCAGGCTGTGCTGTGTTGTGCTGGAGATGCTCTGGTGGGGCCACTGCTTGCCTCACAGGCATAAAAGTGAGGGCAGAGCTGGCTGGTTTCTGAAAGGTGACCCCAAAATGCCTCAGAACTTGTTGAGAAAGCCTGGTCCTGGTGCAGAGCAGAGCAGGGCTTGGGTTGGAAGAGACCTCAGATCATCTGCTCCAACCTCCTGCCATGCCCAGGGACACCTCCCCCCAGCCCAGACTGCTCAGGGCCTCATCCAGCCTGGCCCTGAACACCTCCAGGGAGGAGGCAGCCACAGCCTCCCTGGGCAGCCTGTGCCAGGCTCTGCCCAGCCTGGTCCTGCAGAACTTCTTCCTCAGCTCCACTCTAACCCTGCTCTGCCTCAGCTCCAAACCATTCCCCCTGAGCCTGTCTCAGACCCCTCAGCAGAAGTCTCTCTGCAGCCTTCCTGCAGGATCCCTTCAGGCAGCTCTGAGGTCCCCCTGGAGCCTTCTCCTCTGCAGGCTGCACCCCCCCAGCTCCCTCAGCCTGTGCCACAGCAGAGCTGCTCCAGCCCTTGGCTCATCCTTGTGGCCTCCTCTCTCCTCAGCTCTGTGTCCTCCTCCTGCTGGGGACAGCAGCACTGGAGGCAGGATTGGAGGTGAGGTCTGAGCAGAGCAGAGTCCAGGGGCAGAATCTCCTCTCCTGCCCTCTGCCCACACTCCTCTGGCTGCAGCCCAGCACACAGCTGCCTGCTGGGCTGCAGGAGGGCACTGCTGGCTCCTGGGGAGCTTCTCCTCACCCAACACCCCCAAATCTCTTTCTTCTGTGCTGCTGTCAGCCCAGAGTTGGTTGTGGCACTCAGCAGAGTGCTGCACTCAGCCTGTATCTGCCTGGGGTTGGCCCAGCCCAGCTGCAGGACCTTGCACTTTGCCTTGTTGTGAACCTCATGCAGTTTGCCCTGGCTCAGCTCTCCAGCCTGTCAGGATCCCTCTGGGTGCCATCCCTTGTCCTCAAGGGAGTCCACCACACAGCTTGGTGTCCTCAGCAGACTTGCTGAGCTCCCAAGCCTCCCCAGTTCCATGCTTTTGAGAGCTCCACCTGCCTGTTTCACCTCTTAGAAGCATTGAGGAGGTTTTCCTTCCCTGGAATTAACTTTTCCTAGCCCTAAAAGCCAAGATTTTAGCTCCCAGCAAGGCTTCCATCCTGCCTGCTGCTACCAATTCTCCCCCCAAACCACATCCTGGTGCTGTGGGGGAGTGGAGGCAGAGTGTTCAGACTGAGGAGTGGCAGTGGCTGTCCCAAGGTGGTGGTTTACAAGGTGCTCTACAAGCTGCTTGCTTCAGTCTTTGTCTCTTAAATTGGGAAATCAAAACCCCTTTGAGAGGGGCATTAAGTAGACAGACTCCCAGGGAGGAGAGAACAGGCTCAGCCCCTGCCCACAACCACCTCATGGAGTTGGTTGGGTTGGAGAAGACCTCCGAGGTCATCCTGTCCAACATCAACCCAACCCCAGCATGGCCACCAAACCCTGGCCACAAGGTTCTGGAACACCTCCAGGGATGAGGACTCCACCACCTCCCTGGGCAGCCTGGGCCAGGCCCTGACCACTCTTGAAGATCAGCAATGGTTCCTCATGGCCAACCTGAACCTCCCCTGGTGCAACTTGAGGTCATCTCCTCTTGTCCTGTGCCTTGGTCCTTGGCACAAGAGCCCAACCCCCCCTGGCTGCAGCCTCCTCTCAGCAGCTGGAGAGAGCAATGAGGTCTCCCTCAGCCTCCTCTTCTGCAGCCTCCCCACCCCCAGCTCCCTCAGCTGCTCCTCCCCAGCCTCTTCTCCAGACCCTTCCCCACTTCTCTTGCACTCCTCTGGCCCTGCTCCATCCCCTCAGTGCCCTCCTGGCAGTCAGGAGCCCAACCCTGAGCCCAGGATTTGAGGTGTGGCCTCCCCAGTGCCCAGCCCCGGGGCTCCTCCTCAGCTGGGCTGCTCAGAGGAGGAGCAGAGCAGCCACATCTTTCAGCTGAGTGATTTGAGCTGTGGAGCTGATGAGAACATCATGTCCTGGAGCTCCAAGCAGCTCCTCAGCCCGGGGAAGGGATGAAAGGGCTGCAAACACATGGCCCAGACTCATCCCCATGGCAGATCCCCAACTGGGATGGTTCATACTGGGAGCTCTGTGTGTGTGTGGGGAGTCCCCCACCTGCTGAGCTGGAGGAGGGGGGTCTGACCTCATCCTGCTTTCTCTGCTTCTTCCCACTCTCCAGAAATGGCTTCAGATGTTTCCTCACTGGCTGCAGCTGTCAGCTCTGGGAACCCTGGCCCAGGGCCTCAAGCTGGAGGAGCCATCGTGCAGAGAGCCACCAAGAGGAGGCCTGGGTGAGCTCTGGGGTGCTGTGGGTGTGCCAGGGGTCTGCTGGAGGAAGCTTGCTGCCCCCCAAAGCATGGCCAGCCTCAGGAGGAGGAAGCTTGGTCTGCTTCCAAGCAGAGCTGCACCTCCAGGGGGGCTGCAGCCCCTCCTGGCTGTGGCAGTGGTGAGCTTCATGCCAGTCACCAAGCTCCGGAAGCTGTAAGCAGCAGAGAAGCTTTTTGGTTGGGGAAGACCTTTCAGATCATCCACTTCAACCACCCTCTAACTCTGCCAGCTGTGGTGCTGAGCCATGGCCCTCAGCACCACATCTCTGTGGCTTGTAAACCTCTCCAGAGATGGGGACTCAACCCCTGGGCAGCCTGGGCCCCAGTGGTTGAGGAAACTTTTCATATCCAAACTAAACCTCCCCTGGGGCAACTTGAGGAAGTTTCCTCTTGTCCTATCACTTGACACTAGGGAGAAGAGCCCAACCCCTCCTTGCTCCAGCCTCTCAGGGAGCTGTAAAGAGCCATGAGGTCTCCCTCAGCCTCCCCACCCCCAGCTCCCTCAGCTGCTCCTCCCCAGCCCTCTTCTCCAGACCCTTCCCCACCTCTCTTGCCCTTCTCTGGCCCTGCCCCAGCTCCTCAATGTCCTTCTGCGAGCAAGGGCCCTAAGACTGAACCCAGCACTCAAAAATCCTGTGGGGATTGAAGCCTTGAGTTGCTCCTCCTGGTTGTCCCCCAAGGCCAGAGGGTGACACTGGGGTGGCTGAAGCCAGGAGGCAGCTGCTGCAGGAGAGGTGGAGGAGGGAGAGCCGTAGTGAAAGCTCTGCTGGCTCTGGGAGGAAGCTGCAGGGTGCTTGTGGTGGGCTTTTGTTGTTTGCTAAAAATGCTTCTGCACATTCAAAAGCATCTTGAGGAAGGGCTGCTCCTAAATTCCTGGCAGATGAAGTTTCCTCTTAATTTCCCAGCTAATTAAAACCTCTCCCTGCCCCCCCCCCCCAGTCCCTCTGTTTGCTGCTGCTGCTCCTCCCGCGCCGTCTGCTGCTCGTCCCTCAAAAACCTCCCTTCCAAACAGGCTCCTCTGCTCCAGCCACGCAATTCCAAGTGCTCCATCTGGAAGGGAACTGGTGAAAGCCTTTCCCTGTCCTCCCACGTGTTGGTTTGACCCCATCAGAGCAAACAGCAGGAGGTCACCAGCTGGCCACCGAGGGCTGCAGGTCAGCAGGGCTGCCCTGGACCTCCTGAGGTGTTTGCATAGCTTCACACAAGGGGTTAGGATGGAAGGGATCTTAAAGATCATCCAACTCCAACCCCCTGCCATGGGTAGGGACACTTCCCACCAGCCCAGCGTGCTCAAGGCCTCATCCAGCCTGGCCTGGAACACCTCCAGGGAGGGGGCAGCCTCTTCCAGAGTCTCCCCATCCTTGTGCTGAAGAACTTCTTCCTCAGATCTGCTCTAACCCTGTTCTCCCTCAGCTCCAAACCATTCCCCCTTGGCCTGTCCCTGGACATCCTCATGAGAAGTCCCTCTGCAGCCTTCCTGCAGGATCCCTTCAGGTCCTGGCAAGCAGCTCTGAGGTCCCCCTGGAGCCTTCTCCTCTCCAGGCTGCACACCCCCAGCTCCCTCAGGCTGTCCTCAGAGCAGAGCTGCTCCAGCCCTTGGCTCCATCTTTGTGGCCTCCTCTTTCTGCAACCAACTCATCTCTGGGGCTGGGAGAGTTCCCTTTGGAGGCTCCTTGAGCAGTGAGGAGCCCAATCTGCTGGGCTGCAGGATGCTGCTCAGAGACCCAAAGCTTTTGGGACAGGAGGCTGAGATGTTCTGGGTGCTCCAAGAGGTCTTTCTGTCTCTTCTGAACTGTTTCCTTGCTCTGAATATAAAGGAAGCCTCTCTCAGAAACTTTGAGGGGTGTTTGATTTTTAGCCCCTGGGATTCCTTCCATGGATCATCTGCATCCCTCTAGGGACAGGCAGCAAAGCAACCTGTGAAGGAGAAACCACTTGCTTAATAATTACCTTCTTCCTTCTCTTTTTCAGGCTTGATTTTGATGATGATGGAGAAGGGAACAGTAAATTCCTCAGGTGAGGGAGAAGGTGGCACCCACAAGTCCCTGTCCTGTGCTTTAGGTTTGTCTGTCCCCACCCCTGCAGGAGCTTGCTGCTCAGGTGGCTTTTTCCCTCCAACAAGGGGAGTCTGAAGTGCTCCACTTCCTTCAGCTCTTCCTCACGTGTCCATCAATGCTTTCAGTCTTCTGCTGCCTGTTGCAGGCCTGTGGGATTGTTGCTGCTGGCCAAGTCCCTCTTGATTGTAGAGGGAAGAAAATAATCATCAGCCCAACAGCTTATGGGCACCACAGCAAGGGGCTGAGCTTGGAATGGAGCTCAAAGCTCAGCCAGCTCCAAGCCCTTGCCATGGGCAGGGACACCTCCCCCCAGCCCAGCTTGCTCAAGGCCTCATCCAGCCTGGCCTGGAACACCTCCAGGGAAGGGACATCCACAGCCTCCCTGGGCAACCTGTGCCAGGCTCTTCCCAGCCTCACTGTCCAGAATTTCTTCCTCACCTCCACTCTAAATGAGTTTTGGTGGTGCTCAGACCCTTGGAACTTCATTCCCATTTGCTGTGAGGATGCTTCAGCTGGAGGCAGCCTTACTCCTCTGCTCCTGACCCATGTGGGGGCCCAGAAGAGTTGGAAGGTCAGGTGTCACTGGGCTGCTTCCTCTAAGCATGGAATCCCAGACTGGGTTGGGTTGGAAGGGAGCTCAGAGCTCAGCCAGCTCCAACCCCCTGCCATGGGCAGGGACACCTCCCCCCAGCCCAGGTTGGCCTCATCCAGCCTGGCCTGGAACACCTCCAGGAGGGGACAGCCACAACCTCCTTGGGCAACCTGTGCCAGGCTCTCCTCATCCAGCCTGGCCTTGGACAACTCCAGGGAGCTAAAAATCCTTGGTCCTGGGAGTCTACCTTAGAGTCTTTCACAGATGGATGTGGCCTAACTTTGAGGCTGGCCCTGATGAACCCCAGGAGCTCTTTTGGATGAGGGTCTTGGGTTGGATCTGCAAAGATCCTTTTGTGTTGGAACTTGCTGAGGGAGCCACTGGGGCTGTGGGTGGTTAGCAGCATTCCTGGGGGTGATGCTAAACATTCAGCTGTGGGAAGTGAAGAGTGTGGGGCAGGGCTGCCTGTACAGAGCAGAAGTTTTGCTTTATGGCCACCAGCCCTTGGTGTGGCTGATTTCAAACCCTGTGCTTTTCTCTCCATGTCTTTGGGTGAGGCCACACCTGGAATATTGGCATCCAGCTCTGGGCTCCCCAGGTCAGGAGGGACAGGGATCTGCTGGAGAGATCCCAGGGAGGGCTGCAAGGATGAGGAAGGGCCTGGAGCACTGCCTGGGGAGGAGAGGCTGAGAGCCCTGGGGTGGTTAGTGTGGAGAGGAGAAGGCTGAGAGGGATCTGATCAATGCCTAATCAATAGCTGAGGGCTGGGGGTCAGCAGGGAGGGGCCAGGGCCAGGCTCTGCTCAGCTGTGCCCTGGCACAGGCCAAGGGGCACTGGATGGAAACTGCAGCCCAGGAGGTTCCAGCTCAGCAGGAGGAGGAACTTCTGCCCTGGGAGGCTCCCAGAGCCCTGGAGCAGGCTGCCCAGAGAGGTTGTGGAGTCTCCTGCCCTGGAGCCTTCCCAGCCCCCTCTGGATGTGTTCCTGTGGGACCTGTGCTGGATTCTGTGCTCCTGCTCTGGCAGGGGTGGGGTTGGACTCGAGGATCTCCAGAGCTCCCTTCCAACCCCTCACATCCTGGGATCCTGTGATCCAAATGGGAACACTTCAGAACTCTTCTTCCTCTCCTCCCCTTCCAGATGTGACGACGATTCGATGCCAAACGACAAGGAGAGGTTTGCCAGGTAAGATCCTGCTGGGCTGCAGCTGAAGCCTTTGCTGCTCATGAGAGAGATCCTCCTGCACCCTTCAGCTGCTGCTTAGGTTGTCTCCTTTGGAAGCAAGGTGCACCAAAGCCTCCAGACCTTTTCCTTGCTGGCTTTTTGGACCAGTTTGGTAGCAGTGGAGTGAAATCCAGGATCCTCTTTTGTGTTTTGTTCTGTTTTTTTGTTGTTTTGGTTTTTAAATCCCTCAACCTTTCTTTCAGCTCTTGCCTTGGGCTCTGACTCTTTTCTCCTGCTCAGGAAACTTACAGATACAGATTTCCATGCTTGGCTCAAGTTGGCCTTGCCCAGGGTCTCGTGGCAGAGGTGGTTTGTGTGGGTTAGGGGGCACCTAGGCAGAAGCTTTCCTCAGGAATGGGAGATTCCCTGGAGGGCAGAGTGCAGTCTAGGCAGTGTCTTGACTCTCTCTTTCCTTGGTGGTGCCTGAAAGCAGCTCTGGGATTGACCTCCTTGGTGTTTTTCCAGCTTTCTGAAGCCAGTGGAGCTCAGCTGAAGCATTTCAGGGGGTTATTTTGGGTTGCTCTGGAAGGTTTTGGGCCAAAGTGGAGCTCCTTTGGTATATCTGAGTGCTGTGAAATCCTTTCAGTGCCCTAAGAGACAAGCAAATCCCAGACTGCAGACTGGCTTTGATGGGACTGGGACCTCAATTCCCAGCTCTGCCATGAACCTTCTCACATGGGGCAGAGCAATCTTGCAGCTGGCTCCTGTACCCACCAGAGCTGAGCTCTTCCCCAGCCTTCAGAGCAGCCAGCAGCCAGGCAAGGTCTGATTGTGGCACCTCATAACTGCTTTTGTTTCCTGCAACTGCTCCTCTGCAAAGCCCCAGGAGTCTGCAGCTTGGGTTTCCTGCTCCATCTTCCCATTTGATTTGATTTGATTTTTTTTTTTTTTTCCTTGCCTTCCTTTACCCTTTTTGTTTTTTTGTTTTTTTTTTTTTCCCCTCCCCTTCCATTTTTAGCTTAGCTGGCTGATTTTATTTTTAGGTCTGATGATGAGCAGAGCTCAGCGGATAAGGAGAGACTTGCCAGGTAGGAGAATGGAGATGTCAAGCATGGACCCAGCAGAGTTTGATTCCTTTCCTTCATGTCTCTCTAGGCATCCCTTCTCTATTTACTTCCTCACCCCCACCCCTCACCTCTCCCTTTCCTTCCCTCATCTGCTGCAGTTACAGGACTTGAACAGACTTGTGGCAAATGGCTGTGATTGGAACTAGATGGGAAAAGGCACTGAGGGAAGCCCCTGGGGAGAGGAGGACTTGGGGGGGAGTAGCCAAAAGGATTTGTTTGGCAGAGGGCTCAAGGCAGTGGCTGCAGCTTTCACCCAGTGCTGGAGCTTTGCTAACCTGTGCTAAAGGCTTTCTCCTGTGCTGGATCCAGGTGCAGATGGCCTCTTGTGGTGCCAGGCACCACACCTCAGCTAGCTCAGGGCTTTCTGCCCCTAAAGGCTTCCAGGAAAGGTAATGGCATAGAATGGATTGGGTTGGAAGGGAGCTCAAAGCTCAGCCAGCTCCAAGCCCCTGCCCTGCCCAGGGACACCTCCCCCCAGCCCAGCTTGCTCAAGGCCTCATCCAGCCTGGTCCTGAACACCTCCAGGGTGGGAACAGCCACAGCCTCCCTGGGCAACCTGTGCCAGGCTCTCCCCAGCCTCACTCTCAACAATTTCTTCCTCCTCTCCACTCTCAATCTCCCCTCTCCCAGCTCAAAGCCATTGTCCCTCATCCTGGCACTCCCAGCCCTTGGCCAAAGTCCCTCCCCAGCTCACCTGGAGCCCTTCAGCTCCTGCAAGGCTGCTCTGAGGTCTCCCTGGAGCTGAACAGCCCCAACGCTCCCAGCCTGTCCCCACAGGGGAGATTCTCCAGCCCTGTAATCATCCTGGTGGCCTTCTCTGGCCCCTCTCCAGCAGCTCCAGGTCCTGCTCCTGCTGGTGGTGCCACAACTGTCCCTGTGCTTTGCATGGATTTCAATTCCTGCAAACAGGATTGATTTTTTTTTTTTTTCCCCAAACTCCTCTTGGTGTGATTACTTGAGAGGCTGTGGCTGAGGTGACCAAGGAGTGCTGTGCCCTCACCACAGCCCCAGGAGGTGCCTGCCTGCAGCAGGGGGGATGTTGTCCATGCTGTGTTTCTCCACCAGACCAACCCTCAGCTCCCAATCTTCCTTCCCTCTCTGCAGCCATAGAATCAAACCTGCAGGAATCACCACCCTGGGTTCTGCTGCTTGCCACCCACAGCTTGTGTCTGCTGCAGAGCTGACAGCAGCAGGTGGAGAAGAGCTCATTTGGTAGCTTGCTCTGCAGCTTCTTGGGGCTGCTCCACCCTGGATTTGTTCTGAAGCCACTCACTGGACTAAAAAGATTGTGGTGGGTGCTGAGGGGCAGAATCCCCTCCCTGCTCTCCCTGCTTTGGCTGCAGCCCAGCACAGGGCTGGCTCTGGGCTGCCCCAGTTCTGGGCAGAGAGCCAGGGAGTTGGTTGGGTTGAAGAAGACCTCCAAGATCAAACCCAAGCAGCAACCCAACACCTCCATGGCCACCAAAGCCTGGCCCCAAGTGCCATGGCCACAGGTTTCTTGAGCACCTCCAGGGATGGGGACTCCACCACCTCCCTGGGCAGCCTGGGCCAGTCTCTGACCACTCTTGCAGGACACAAATTGTTCCTCAAGGCCAACCTGAACCTCCCTGGGGCAGCTTGAGACCATCTGCTCTCCTATCACCTGAGACTAGGGAGAAGAGCCCAACCCCCCCCTGGCTCCAGCCTCCTCTCAGGGAGCTGTAGAGAGCAATGAGGTCTCCCTCAGCTGCTCCTCCCCAGCCCTCTTCTCCAGACCCTTCCCCAGCTCTATTGCCCTTCTGGCCTTGCTCCAGCCCTCAAAGTCCTTCTGGCAGTGAGGAGCCCAACCCTGAGCCCAGGATTCAAGGTGCAGCCCCCCCAGTGCCCAGTCCAGGGGCACCTTACTGCCTGCTGGTTCTAAGCCACAAACCACCCCCCAAAGGTAGCTTTGGCTCAGTGCTGAGGCATAGCTGAAATATTTGAGGAGATAAGGAGAGGCTGGAGGTGGGGCCAGGAGTACAGCAAACAGTGAGGCCTTGCAGGGCTTCCCCAGCAGGGAGGGGAGAGCCTCCCCCTGTGTGTCCCCAAGAGAGCCTCCCCTGTGTGTCCCCAGCAGGGAGGGGAGAGCCTCCCCCTGTGTGTCCCCAAGAGAGCCTCCCCCTGTGTGTCAGCGGGAGGGGTGACAAAACCTCCCCTGTGGTGTCCCCAGCAGGGAGGGGAGAGCTCCCTGTGTGTCCAGCAGGGAGGGGAGAGCTCCGTGTGTCCTGGGATGGGAGAGCCTCCTGAGTGTCCCAATAGGGAGGGGAGAGTCTCCCCTGTGTGTCCCCAACAGGGAGGGGAGCAGCTCCTGTTGTGTCCCAGAGGGAGGGGAGAGCCTCCCCTGTGTGTCCCCACAGGGAGGGGAGAGCCTCCCCTGTGTGTCCCAACTGGGGAGGGGCGAGCTCCCTGTGTGTCAAGAGAGTCCTGTGTGTCCCAGGAGCCTCTGTGTGTCCTCGGGGGGGAGGCTCCCAGTGTGTCCCCAACAGGGAGGGGAGAGCTCCCTGTGTGTAAAGGGAGGGGAGAGCCTCCCTGTGTGTCCCAAGAGGAGCTCCCCTGTGAGTCCCCAATCGGGAGGGGAGCGTCTACCCTGTGTTGTCCCCAACAGGAGGGGAGAGCCTCCCAGTGGACGCCGGCAGGGAGGGGAGAGCCTCCCCTGTGTGTTCCCCAACAGGGAGGGGAGAGCTCCCCTGTGTGTCCCCAATTGGGAGGGGAGATTCTCCGTGTGTCCCCAAGGAGGGGAGAGCCTCCCCTGTGTGTCCCCAGCAGGGAGGGGAGAGCCTCCCCTGTGTGTCCCCAACAGGAGGGGAGAGCCTCCCCCTGTGTGTCCCCAGCAGGGAGGGGAGAGCCTCCCCCTGTGTGTCCCCAGCAGGGAGGGGAGAGCCTCCCCCTGTGTGTCCCCAGCAGGGAGGGGAGAGCCTCCCCCTGTGTGTCCCCAATAGGGAGGGGAGGACCTTGTGTGTCCAATAGGAGGGAGAGCTCCCTGTGTGTCCCAGCGGGAGGGGAGAGGCTCCCTGTTGTGTTCCTCCAGGGAGGGGAGAGCCTCCCCCTGTGTGTCCCCAGCAGGGAGGGGAGAGCCTCCCCCTGTGTGTCCCCTCCAGGGAGGGGAGAGCCTCCCCTGTGTGTCCCAGCAGGGAGGGGAGCGCCCTCTGTGTGTCCCCTAGGGCGAGGGGAAGAGCCTCCCTGTGTGTCCTAGGGGGGGAGACTCCCTGTCCCTGCAGGCAGTTGCTGCTGTTGGGCAGTGGCCCAGGTGGTACTTGGCCAGGTGAGATCCTTGGTGGTTTCCCAGGAGCTCCTGCAGTGGAGGCAGCTTCATTCTCCCCCTTGAGCAGCTGAGTGTGGAGAAGCTGAGTTAAGGAGGTGATGCTTGAAGCCCATCATGGTCCAGAGCTCAGGAGCAAGGTCCCTGCCTGCCTGCACACAGCTGGCTGTGCTCAGTGCTCCTCTGGGATGTTTGTCCTGCTTCAGTCACCTCCCTGTCTGCCTTCCTTCCACCACTTCCATCTCCTGTCACTCCCCACCCCATGCTGCCTTCCATCCAATCCATCCTTCTCTAGAGGAAATCTGGCTTGGGAGTTCTGGTTTGAGAACTCCACCTTGGCAACCCCCTGCAGCTGCCTGAGCTGGAGAGCAAGAGCTGAGGCTCAGCTGAGGTCTGCTCTTGAAGGGAGGTTGATGAGGACTCTGTTCACTCAGAGCAGAGCTGCAAAAGGCACCTGAGGAGCCTCTTGAATCACAGAGTCACAGCATGGCTTGGGTTGGAAGAGACCTCAGAGCTCATCTGCTCCAACCCCCTGCCATGCCCAGGGACACCTCCCCCCAGCCCAGGCTGCTCAGGGCCTCATCCAGCCTGGCCTTGAACAACCCTAGGGAGGGGGCAGCCACAGCCTCCCTGGGCAGCCTGTGCCAGGCTCTCCCCAGCCTGGTCCTGCAGAACTTCTTCCTCAGCTCCACTCTAACCCTGCTCTGCCTCAGCTCCAAACCATTCCCCCTGGGCCTGTCTCAGACCCCTCAGCAGAAGTCTCTCTGCAGCCTTCCTGCAGGATCCCTTCAGGCAGCTCTGAGGTTCCCCTGGAGCCTTCTCCTGTCCAGGCAGAGCTGCTCCAGCCCTTGGCTCATCCTTTTGGCCTCCTCTGGCCTCACTCCACAGCTCTGTGTCCTCCTCCTGCTGGGGACAGCAGACCTGGAGGCAGGACTGGAGGTGAGGTCTGAGCAGAGCAGAGCCCAGGGGCAGAATCTCCTCTCCTGCCCTGCTGCCCACACCCCTCTGGCTGCAGCTCAGGATGTGGTTGCATTGGGCACCATTCACTGTGGTGCCTCTTCAGGGCTCTGCTCCCCTCACCAAGGTGTGGGTCTTGGGGGATGGTTTGGCCTCATTGGCCTGGACCTGTCCAGAGGTCAGGTGGAAACTTCTCTGAAGCTTTTCCTCCTCCATAGCACTGTCAAAGGTTGTTGATGTCACCAGGAGGTATCTTCATGGAGGCACTGCAGGGTGAGCCTCAGCTGCTGCTGTAGCTGCCCCCAGGCCATAGCTGCAGCCCTGGGCTGGCTGCCTGGAGATGTGAGGTGGTGGTGGAAGAGATTTGATTCCTCCTTGGACAGGCAGGGGGTACGTTGAGAGTCATCACAGAACAGCTTAGGCTGGAAGGGACCTCAGAGATCATTTACTCCAACCTCTCTGCCATGGGCAGGGACTCCTCTCAGCTAGGCTTGGTTCCATCAATGCTTTCAGTCTTCTGCTGCCTGTTCCAGGGCTGTGGGATTGTTGCTGCTGGCCAAGTCCCTCTTGATTGTAGAGGGAAGAAAAAAAATCTTCTGCCCAACAGCTTATGGGCACCACAGCGAGGGGCTGGGCCATGGAACCATGGAATGGGTTGGGTTGGAAGGGAGCTCAAAGCTCAGCCAGCTCCAACCCCCTGCCATGGGCAGGGACACCTCCACCAGCCCAGCTTGCTCAAGGCCTCATCCAGCCTGGCCTGGAACACTTCCAGGGAAGGGACAGCCACAGCCTCCCTGGGCAACCTGTGCCAGGCTCTCCTCATCCAGCCTGGCCTTGGGACTCCCCCAGGGAGCCACCTGCAGCAGTGCCATTGCTCTGAGAGCAGAGCCCATGGGTGAGGAAGAAACCCTGGGGTGTGCTGCAGCCTCGTGGAATGGCTGGAGAAGGTCCTTGGCTGGGGAAGGTCCTTGGCTGGGGAAGGTCCTTGGCTGGGGAAGGTCCTTGGCTGGGGAAGGTCCTTGGCTGGGGAAGGTCCTTTGCCTGGGGCAACTCTTTGGCTGGGACTGGGGCAGCTCCTTGCCTGGGGAAGGTCCTTTGGCTGGGGCAGCTCCTTGGTCCTTGGCTGGGGCAACTCCTTGGCTGGGGAAGGTCCTTTGCCTGGGGCAACTCTTTGGCTGGGGAAGGTCCTTTCTCTGCTCACCCTGCTCAGCCTTAGCTCATTGCCTTCAGCAGCTTGCAGGCAGGAGATGAGGATTTGAGGCCCGGGAGGTCCAGCTGCAGGCTCTGCTCCTCGCCCCTCTGTGCACGCCCAGCATGCCAGGCGCTCGTGGCCCCTCCTCACACATCCCCCCCCTCCCCCCACCCCGGCGCACCTCTCCTGTTCGGCACAACCCCTGGGGAAGCCTCGAAAGGTGTGTGTGTGGGGGGGCTGAGGCTCCTGGCTGACTTCACCTCCCTCCTCTTCCTCCCTCCTTGCAGGGAGAACCACAGCGAGATCGAGCGGCGGCGGCGGAACAAGATGACGGCGTACATCACCGAGCTGTCCGACATGGTGCCCACCTGCAGCGCCCTGGCACGCAAGCCCGACAAGCTGACCATCCTGCGCATGGCAGTGTCCCACATGAAGTCCCTGAGGGGCACGGGCAACACCTCCACGGATGGCACCTACAAACCTTCCTTCCTCACAGACCAGGTCTGGGCTCCGCGCTGCGCCCCGGCCGGTCCTGCGCTCGGGAAGCCTTGCGGGGGAGAGGAGGTCATGGAATGTCCGGAGGGACCTCACCAGGCAGCTGGTTGGAGGCCAGAGAGATCCTTGCTTACCCTGAGAGGGACAAGAGAATGACTCTTGAGTGGTGGAAAGTGTAAATGGAAAAGAAACTACAAAGCATAGTGGCAAAGATAGCCCAAAGCCTGCAGGGTCCCTTGCACAACACCCAAAGGCCTCCCAGCTCTTCCCTTCTCCCCACCTGAGGGTCTACCCAAAACCCCCAGGGCTCTTTCTTCCCCCCTCCCCTCACTTCTAGGCTAGTCTCAGGCTGGCCAGATCTGAGACTGCCCCCCCTGCCCCTTTTCTCCTCCTGGCATTAGGCCTAGACAGGTCTAAGAGGCCTTGAGGTACTCCCCAACCCTTACCTGATGGGGAAGCATCTTCCACGGGAGCAGAGAAGGAAGAAAGAGCAAGAGAAGGACTTTGCAGAAGGATTGATAGGGTGCAGGATTTCTGGGTAGAAATACACTGATTCCAGTGTCCACCTTACTGGGTTGGACACTGGAGGTGTAACCTACATGGCAGTAACAGGAGGCACCCAGCCTGAGCTGCCACACTGCCCCAGGGCTCCCTCACCTTGGGCCTGTCTGCCTCTGCCCTGTTTGCCTTCTGAAGAAGCAAATCTCCTGTTCCATAGTCATGGAGTGGGTTGGGTTGGAAGGGATCTCAACCCAACCCCCTGCCATGGGCAGGGACACCTCTCACCAGCCCAGGTTGCCCAAGGCCTCATCCAGCCTGGCCTGGAGCACCTCCAGGGGGAAGACAGCCACAGCCTCCCTGGGCAACCTGTTGCAGGCTCTCCCAACTCTCTCAAGAATTTCTTCCTCCTCTCCACTCTCAATCTCCCCTCTCCCAGCTCAAAGCCATTGTCTCTTGGCCTGGCACTCCCAGCCCTTGTCTCAAGTCCCTCCCCAGCTCTCCTGGAGCCCCTTCAGCTACTGGAAAGGCTGCTTGAAGGTCTCCCTGGAGCCTTCTCCAGGCTGAAGAGCCCCAACTCCCTCAGCCCATCCTCATAGCAGAGGTTCTCCAGCCCTCTGATCACCTTGGTGGCCTCCTCTGCACCCTCTCCAATAGATTCATGGATTCCTAGAATGGTTTAGGTTGGAAGAGACCTCCAAGATCATCCAGTTCCGACCCCCTGCCATGGGCAGGGACACCTCCCACCTAGCCCAGCTTGCTCAAGGCCTCATCCAGCCTGGCCTTGAAGACCTCCAGGGAGGGTTCATCCACACCCAACCTGTTCCAGCCTCTCCCCACCTCCACTCTAAAGAATTTCTTCCTGATGTCCTCCTGGCGCTGGGGTGCTCCGGAGCACCGAACTCCTGCTAGGCAGCCGGGCTGGGTTCAGGAGGGTGCCAGCTGCTCAGCTGCAGGGGTAAGAGCACGTCCGTCTGTCTGTCTGCCTGCAGGAGCTCAAACACCTGATCCTGGAGGCAGCTGATGGCTTCCTGTTCATCGTGTCCTGTGAGACAGGCAGGGTGGTGTACGTCTCCGACTCGGTGACGCCGGTGCTGAACCAGCCGCAGTCGGAGTGGTTTGGCAGCACCCTCTACGACCAGGTGCACCCTGACGACGTGGGCAAGCTGAGGGAGCAGCTCTCCACCTCTGAGAACGCCCTGACAGGTAGGGCAGGGCCTTGGGGAGGCCTTGCCTGGGCTTGGGCAGCAGGAACAGCTGCAGAGGACTTGGGTGGGAAGCCTGCCCTTTGGGTGAAGGAAGCAAAGCCTGAGGCCTTTCAACAAGGATGCTGCAGCCCCCTGGCTCTGAGAGGCCTCTAAAGGTGGCCCTGGGGGCACTTGTGTCCTGCTGGCTTCCTGCTGTGGTGGCTGTGCTGGTGGTGAAGGAAGCACCTTGGGCAGCAGCCTCTGCACCTGGGCAGCAAGATCTGCACCTTGGGCAGCAAGATCTGCACCTTGGGCAGCAAGATCTGCATCTTGGGCATCAGGATCTGTGCCTTGGCAGCAGCCTCTGCACCCTGGGCAGCAGTCTCTGCACCTTGGGCAGCAGGATCTGCACCTTGGGCAGCTGGATCTGCACCTGGGCAGCTGGATCTGCACCTGGGCAGCAGGATCTGCACCTTGGGCAGCTGGATCTGCACCTGGGCAGCTGGATCTGCACCTTGGGCAGCTGGATCTGCACCTGGGCAGCTGGATCTGCACCTGGGCAGCAGGATCTGCACCTTGGGCAGCTGGATCTGCACCTGGGCAGCTGGATCTGCACCTGGGCAGCAGCCTCTGCACCTTGGGCAGCAGGATCTGCACCTTGGGCAGCAGCTGGATCTGCACCTTGGGCAGCTGGATCTGCACCTTGGGCAGCAGCAGGATCTGCACCTTGGGCAGCAGCAGGATCTGCACCCTGGGCAGCTGGATCTGCACCCTGGGCAGCAGCCTCTCCTCCTGCTTCCTTCAGGTCGCATCCTAGACTTGAAGACAGGGACAGTGAAGAAGGAGGGGCAGCAGTCCATGAGGATGTGCATGGGGTCACGGAGATCCTTCATCTGCAGGATGAGGTGATGGGGAAAGGGGCAGAGGAACCCTGGGAGTTTCATCCTAATGGGTTGAAAAATTCTTCCCAGTGGGGCTGGGGAGAGCCTGGCACAGGTTGCCCAGGGAGGCTGTGGCTGTCCCCTCCGTGGAGGTGTTCCAGGTCAGGCTGGATGAGGCCCTGAGCAGCCTGGGCTGGTGGGAGGTGTCCCTGCCCATGGCAGGGGGTTGGAGCTGCCTGAGCTCTGAGCTCCCTTCCAACCCAACCCAGAGTGGGATTCTCTGATCAGGGCTGATGGAAGTTTATGATGTTCCCTCTCCTGTCATCCTTGTGGAATCTCATCCTGCATCTAAAGCTTCCTACACTGCACCCAGGTCTCCATCAAAGGCAGCCTTAGATTCCCACTCACTGCACTCTTGATCCTTGGCACAAGAGCCCAACCCCCCCTGGCTGCAGCCTCCTCTCAGGAGCTGCAGAGAGCAATGAGGTCTCCCTCAGCCTCCTCTTCTGCAGCCTCCCCACCCCCAGCTCCCTCAGCTGCTCCTCCCCAGCCTCTTCTCCAGACCCTTCCCCACCTCTCTTGCCCTTCTCTGGCCCTGCTCCAGCCCTCCAAGTCCTTCTGGCACTCAGGAGCCCAACCCTGTGCCCAGCATTGCAGCTGTGGCCTCCCCAGTGCCCATCCAGGGGCACAATCCCTGCCCTGCTCCTGCTGGCAGCACCATTGCTGCTCCCTGCCAGGCTGCTGCTGCCCTTCTTGCCCACCTGGGCACCCCCTGGCTCCCCTCCAGCTGCTGGCACCAACCCCCCCAGGGCCTTCCCCACAGGGCAGTTCCCAGCCCCTGCCCCCAGCCTGCAGCCTCCCTGGGGTTGCTGTGAGCCAAGGGCAGGATCTGAACTCTCTGAGTGCTGCAGTGGTGCTGAGTGCTCCTCTGCCTTCTCCTTTGGGGCCAGTCCAGGAGCTCCTCCTCCTCAGGTAGCTGTAGAGAGCAGGGAGCTGTCCCCCCCAGAACAGCTGAGTCCTTGAGGTGCTTCTTGGCCCTCTTCTAAGGTCACTTCCGAGACTTGTTGTAAAAGATCCAACTTCAAGTAACAACTCAGTTTGACCCCAAGTGTGTGTGTCGAGTTAAAGCCTTCTCGGTGGTGTGGTGGCACCTCAGAGGTTCATGGTGCCAGCTGCAGGCAGGGCTGCCAGGTTGGGTTGGTGTTGAGGCCTTCCTGCTTCTGCTGCAGGTGTGGGAACAGCTCAGTGGATCCTGTGGCTGTGAACCGCCTGAGCTTCATGAGGAACCGCTGCAGGTGAGGGAGGTGATGGCAGCTCCACCAGCAGTGCTGAGGGCTCTGCTGGGGCTTAGACCTTCTCCTCCTGCTCAGCTCCAACCTCCTGCCCTCCACTCTCTGCCCCTTGCCCCTTGGCACCACTCAGCAGATGCCAGCCCCAGCCTCTTGCCCCCCACAGCCCCTTCAGCTCTTGCTCAGCACTCAGCAGCTCCCCTCTGGGGCTGCTCTTCTGCAGCCTCTCAGCCTTTGCTCCTCACACAGCTGCTCCAGGCCCCTCAGCAGCTTCCCAGCCTCCCCTGCACTCTCTCCAGGAGCTCCCAGGCCCTCTGCAACTGGGGGGAGCCCAGCACTGGCCCCAGCACTCCACAGGGGTCCTCAGCAGGGCACAGCACAGCACAGCAGAGGGGCAGCAGAACCTCCCTTGCCCTGCTGCCCACACTGCTGACTGCCCCCAGCACACCCTTGGGGGTTCCTTGCCCATGGGGGCTCCTTGCTGGCTCCTGGGTACCTTGTTGTCCATCAACTCCTTCTCTGTGGAGCTGCTTCCCAGCGGGTCTCCCCCTCCCCAGTGCTGGTCCCTGTGGTTGTTGCTGCCCAGGGGTAGGTCCCCACCTGGCTGAACCTTTTCTGTGTCCCCAGGAACGGCCTCGGTGCGGCGAAGGATGGAGAACCTCACTATGTGGTGGTGCACTGCACAGGGTACATCAAAGCCTGGCCTCCTGCAGGTAAGGCCTTGCCTGAAGGGCTCTGCTGGGGCTTCTTTCAACAGCTTCTGCTCTGAAGTTGTCCATTCTAGGGGCTGGCAGTGCCAGGAGATGCTTCCCAAGTGTGGTCAGCACTGTGGTGTTTGAAGGTTTTGAGGTGATTTTAGCAGCTGCTGGAGCAGAGGTTGGTGTCTGTGGCCAGCAGAGGTCTTGGAGAGGAGGAGACAACATCACAGGACCCTGATAGACTCCAGCTTGTGCTGAAAGATGGAGACCAAACTCCCTGATGGGAAAGGATTTTGCATACAGAGCAGGGTGGAGAGATGCAGTGAAGCCAGAGCTGTCTCTGTCCTCGGAAATGAGCTTTTGTGGCCTGGATTAACCTGGCTGCAATTTTCTGGCACTCCCCTCTTAGGTGTTTCACTGCCTGATGATGACCCAGATGCTGGCCAGGGCAGCAAGTTTTGTCTTGTGGCTATTGGCAGGCTTCAGGTGAGTAAAATCCCCAAATCCCCCCATGGTTGGGTGGGAAGAGATCATCTGGAGATCATCTCCTCCAATCCCCCCCTGCTCCAGCAGGGCACCCCCAGCTGTGCCCAGCAGCACAGTGCCCAGGGGGGGTTGGAAGCTCTCCACACCAGGAGACTCCACAACCTCTCTGGGCAGCCTGCTCCAGGCCTCCAGCAGCCTCACCCCAAACAACTTTCTCCTCCTGCTCAGCTCCAACCTCCTGCCCTCCACTCTCTGCCCCTTGCCCCTTGGCACCACTCAGCAGATGCCAGCCCCAGCCTCTTGCCCCCCACAGCCCCTTCAGCTCTTGCTCAGCACTCAGCAGCTCCCCTCTGGGGCTGCTCTTCTGCAGCCTCTCAGCCTTTGCTCCTCACACAGCTGCTCCAGGCCCCTCAGCAGCTTCCCAGCCTCCCCTGCACTCTCTCCAGGAGCTCCCAGGCCCTCTGCAACTGGGGGGAGCCCAGAGCTGGCCCCAGCACTCCACAGGGGTCCTCAGCAGGGCACAGCACAGCACAGCAGAGGGGCAGCAGAACCTCCCTTGCCCTGCTGCCCACACTCTGCTGACTGCCCCCAGCACACCCTTGGGGGCTCCTTGCCCATGGGGGCTCCTTGCTGGCTCCTGGGCCCCTTGCTATCTCCCAGCACTGCCATCTCCTTCTCTCTGGAGCTGCTCCCCAGCAGGTCCCCCCTTCCCCTTGCTGCTGCAGGAAGTTGTCCCTCCCCAGGAGCAGGCTTCTGGACTTGCCCTGCTTGAACTCCCTGAGGTTCCTCTCTGCCTATCTCCTCCAGGCAGAGACTTAACCTCTGCCTGAAGCTGCTCTCTGATGAGCACAGAGCCCAGCGCAGGGCTGGCCAGGGGAAGGCAGCTTTTGGGGGGAGGCTTTCTGAGGCTGGCCCTGCCTTGCCTTGCAGGTCACCAGCTCCCCCAACTGCACAGACATGAACAACGTTTGCCAGCCCACAGAGTTCATCTCCAGGCACAACACTGAAGGCATCTTCACCTTCATCGACCACCGCTGCGTGGCCACCGTCGGCTACCAGCCGCAGGTGAGAGCTGCCCCTGCAGGAGCCACTCCTTCAAACCTCCTTCCTCCTGCTGCTTCCTTCCAACACAGCAGCTCCAACCATCTGCCAAGGAGCTGTTTCTTCTCCACCGGTTGCTTTCCCATCTGCTTTTCCCAGTGCTTTGATGGCTGGGAGGTTGGCTGGCTCTGCTTTGTGTCCCCTGTCAATTTCGGGCGGGGGGTTTTGCCTGCCTTGAGCTGGAGATCAAAGGGGAGGGAAGCTCTCTGCTGCTTCTCTCTGTGTGTGTGTGCTGCTGCTGCTGGTGGTGGTTTGGGAGGGGTTGGACCAGCCCCAAACTGGGATTAACTGGGCAGGCCTGGAAGAGGGGAATCTGCCTGCAGGCAGAGCCGAGTCCACCTCTTCCAATCTCTCTCCGCTTAGGAGCTGCTGGGGAAGGACATTGTGGATTTTTGTCACCCTGAAGACCAACAGCTGCTGCGGGACAGCTTTCAGCAGGTAAAAGGCTTCAGCCAGCCCTGGGCAGCCTGCTGTTCCCATGGGATCTTCCCTGCTGCTTGCAGAACAATGGGATTCGTTGGAAAACCAAGAGAAAACAAAAAAAAAACCCCAACTCCCAGCTGCTTCTCCTTTGCCCAATGGCAAACAGCTCCAGATACTGAATCACAGCATGGGAGGGGTTGGAAGGGACCTCTGGAGGCCAAGCCAGTCCAACCCCCCCTGCTCCAGCAGGGTCACCCAGGGCAGGGCACACAGGGGACACATCCAGGTGGGTTTTGAAAGTCCCCAGAGAAAAAGACTCCACAACCTCTCTGGGCAGCCTGCTCCAGGCCTCCAGCACCCTCCCAGCACAGAACTTTCTCCTCATGTCGAGGTAGAACTTGCTGGGTTGCAGTTTGTGCCCCTTGCCCCTGTTCCTGCCCCAGGCCACCACTGAGCAGAGCCTGTCCCCTGCTTCTTGCCCCCCACCCCTCAGATATTTGCAGACATTAATCAGATCCCCTCTGGGGCTGCTCTTCTCCAGGCTCAGCAGCCCCAAGGCTCTCAGCCTTCCCTCCTCAGGCTTGTTCCAGTCCCTTCATCATCCTCACAGCCTCTGTTGGACTCTCCCCAGTAGTTCCCTGTCCCTCCTGAACTGGGGAGCCCAGAACTGGCCCCAGTCCTCCAGCTGTGACCTCCCCAGGGCAGCGTGGAGAGGGCAGGAGAACCTCCCCTGAGCTGCAGCTGAGAGTCCCCCAGCTGTGAGCATGCAGAGCCCAACAGCAGCAGCTGGTGATGTCTAACTCTGCAATTCCTCCTCTGGCTGCTGCTCCAGTTTGCTTTTAGGGCCAGAGCTGTGGCTCCACAGTGCCTACACCAGTGCCATGCTTCTGTGGCTGAAACCCTGGTTCATCTCTAGGGCCCAGAAGTGGAGCTGGAGGTGGTTTGCTTGCCCTGTTGTCGTTACTCTTATTTCTGAGGGCCTTGGACTTGGTGGCAGGGCAGGTAAGGCTGCCCCTGGTGCTTTCATGACTCCAAAAAAAAAAAAACCAAAACCAACACCACCAAAAAAAAACCCCAAAAACCAAAAAAAAAAAAAAAAAAAACAACAACACCAAACCAACCCCAAAGTTAGCCTGCTCCATATCTCCATTTGTCCAAACAGTTGGAATCAGAAGCCCCCAACAGCATGTGCTTCATTTTCCTGGAGGCTTCCTCATACATCTCACCAAGGGCAGAGAGCTGAGTGGAGGCCAGCAGGGGGCTGCTGCCTTCCCCTCCCATCTCATTCCAGCACTCAGGGAGCAGCAGCAGCTGCGGCGGCGCCATCCAGCTGGGGGCAGGGCCAGGCGTGGGCTTTGCAGGGCTGTGAGGGCCATCAGGGGCTTTGCCTCGGGGTTGGGCAGGGTGGGGGAGAGGCAGGGTGGGTGAGAAGCAGGTCGGTTGCTCCCCTGGTTGGGTCCTGCTGATGGCAGTTGCCCCTCCTGGCAGGTGGTGAAGTTAAAAGGCCAGGTGCTGTCGGTCATGTTCCGCTTCCGCTCCAAGAACCGGGAATGGCTCTGGATGAGAACCAGCTCCTTCACCTTCCAGAACCCCTACTCTGATGAGATCGAGTACATCATCTGCACCAACACCAACGTCAAGTATGTGATGGGCATGGCCTTGCCAGCCCCCCAGCCCTCCCTCCCTGTGCCAGCTCGCCCGAGCACTACCAGGCCTCTGCCCCTCGCCAGGCTTAGGCTCAGCTCTGCCCCCGGGGCTGTGGCAGGCACTGGAATCCCAGAATCCCAAAATCAGTGAGGCTGGAGAAGAGCTGTGAGGTCATCAGGCCCAGGCTGTGAGCATGACGTCAGCTGAGCCATGTCACCAAGTGCTACCTCCAATCTAAGACCTCTGAGGTCATCAGGCCCAGGCTGTGAGCATGACATCAGCTGAGCCTTGTCACCAAGTGCCACCTCCAATCTAAGACCTCTGAGGTCATCAGGCCCAGGCTGTGAGCATGACATCAGCTGAGCCTTGTCATCAGGTGCCACCTCCAGTCTAAGACCTCTGAGGTCATCAAGCCCAGGCTGTGAGCATGACATCAGCTGAGCCTTGTCACCAGGTGCCACCTCCAATCTAAGACCTCTGAGGTCATCAAGCCCAGGCTGTGAGCATGACATCAGCTGAGCCTTGTCACCAGGTGCCACCTCCAATCTAAGACCTCTGAGGTCATCAGGCCCAGGCTGTGAGCATGACATCAGCTGAGCCATGTCACCAAGTGCCACATCCAATCTTTTCTTAAAGACCTCTGAGGTCATCAGGCCCAGGCTGTGGCCATGACATCAGCTGAGCCTTGTCATCAGGTGCCACCTCCAGTCTAAGACCTCTGAGGTCATCAAGCCCAGGCTGTGAGCATGACATCAGCTGAGCCTTGTCACCAGGTGCCACCTCCAATCTAAGACCTCTGAGGTCATCAGGCCCAGGCTGTGGCCATGACATCAGCTGAGCCTTGTCACCAAGTGCCACATCCAATCTAAGACCTCTGAGGTCATCAGGCCCAGGCTGTGGCCATGACATCAGCTGAGCCTTGTCACCAGGTGCCACCTCCCATCTTTTCTTAAAGACCTCCAGTGATGGTGACTCCACCACCTCCCTGGGTAGCTCATCCCAGTGCCTGAGGAGGTCTGGGCAGTGCCAGAAGCTGTTTGGGTCGTGTGGCTCAGCTCCAGCAGTGCTGCTTTTAGCTTCCCAGAGCCAGTTTGCCCTCTGGGAGGTTACCTCCAGAGCTCATATCAGTGAGGCCTGCCCTTGGCTGCAGCTCTTGGCCTCCTGTGCCATCCAGAGAGCAGCTTTGCAGGTGAGCAGAGCTGGCTGCAGGGCTGGCTGCAGGGCTGGCTGCAGGGCTGGCTGCAGGGCTGGCTGCAGGGCTGATTGCAGAGCTGGCTGCAGGGCTGGCTGCAGGGCTGATTGCAGAGCTGGCTGCAGGGCTGGCTGCAGGGCTGGCTGCAGGGCTGGCTGCAGGGCTGATTGCAGGGCTGGCTGCAGAGCTGGCTGCAGAGCTGGCTGCAGGGCTGATTGCATGGCTGGCTGCAGGGCTGGCTGCAGGGCTGGCTGCAGAGCTGGCTGCAGGGCTGGCTGCAGGGCTGATTGCAGGGCTGGCTGCAGAGCTGGCTGCAGAGCTGGCTGCAGGGCTGATTGCATGGCTGGCTGCAGGGCTGACTGCAGGGCTGGCTACAAGGCTGATTGCAGAGCTGGCTGCAGGGCTGGCTGCAGGGCTGGCTGCAGAGCTGGCTGCAGAACTGGCTGCAGGGCTGGCTGCAGAGCTGGCTGCAGGGCTGGCTACAGGGCTGGCTGCAGAGCTGGCTGCAGGGCTGACTGCAGGGCTGGCTGCAGGGCTGGCTGCAGAGCTGGCTGCAGGGCTGGCTGCAGGGCTGGCTACAGGGCTGGCTGCAGAGCTGGCTGCAGGGCTGACTGCAGGGTTGGCTGCAGGGCTGGCTGCAGAGCTGGCTGCAGGGCTGACTGCAGAGCTGGCTGCAGGGCTGGCTGCAGGGCTGGCTACAAGGCTGATTGCAGAGCTGGCTGCAGGGCTGACTGCAGGGCTGGCTGCAGAGCTGGCTGCAGGGCTGGCTGCAGGGCTGGCTGCAGGGCTGATTGCAGGGCTGACTGCAGAGCTGGCTGCAGGGCTGGCTGCAGGGCTGGCTGCAGGGCTGATTGCAGGGCTGGCTGCAGGGCTGGCTGCAGGGCTGGCTACAGGGCTGGCTGCAGAGCTGACTGCAGGGCTGGCTGCAGGGCTGATTGCAGGGCTGATTGCAGGGCTGACTGCAGAGCTGGCTGCAGGGCTGATTGCAGGGCTGATTGCAGGGCTGGCTGCAGAGCTGGCTGCAGGGCTGATTGCAGGGCTGACTGCAGAGCTGGCTGCAGGGCTGGCTGCAGGGCTGGCTACAGGGCTGATTGCAGGGCTGACTGCAGAGCTGGCTGCAGGGCTGGCTGCAGGGCTGGCTGCAGGGCTGATTGCAGGGCTGACTGCAGAGCTGGCTGCAGGGCTGGCTGCAGGGCTGGCTACAGGGCTGATTGCAGGGCTGACTGCAGAGCTGGCTGCAGGGCTGGCTGCAGGGCTGACTGCAGGGCTGATTGCAGGGCTGGCTGCAGGGCTGGCTGCAGGGCTGGCTGCAGGGCTGGCTGCAGAGCTGGCTGCAGGGCTGGCTGCAGGGCTGGCTGCAGCCCATGCTGGGAAGCAAACAATTCTTTTTTTTTTTTTTTTCTCCTGCACTGCTGTAGTTTGGAATTATAGAATAGGAGGGGTTGGAAGGGACCTCTGGAGATCATCCAGTCCAACCCCCCTGCCAAAGCAGAGTCACCCAGGGCAGGGCACACAGGAACACATCCAGACAGGGCTTGAAAGTCTCCAGAGAAGGAGACTCCACAATCTCTTTGGGCAGCCTGCTCCAGGCCTCCAGCACCCTCCCAGCACAGAATGTTCTCCTCCTGCTCAGATGGAACCTCCTAGGTTCCAGTTTGTGCCCTTTAGCCCTTGGCCTGGCCCTGGGCACCACTGAACAGAGCCTGACCCCTTCTTCCTGCCACCTTCCCTTCCCTTGAGTGAGCTCCAGGCCCCTGACAGGAGAGCAGCAACTCAAACCCCTTTGGATTGAGAACTGCAGGCTGCTGGAGGCAGCAGAAGGAGGCTCTCCAGCCAGGCAAAGGCTTTTAGGTGAGGGGAAAAGCAGAGAGGTGAGATCCTAGGGCACAGGCAGCCCTCTGTGCTCCCCTGCAGCTGGCCAAGCTGCTGCCTCCTGAGGAGGAAGCACCAAGAGCTGAGCAGGGACAAATCCTCCTGGCTTCAAGCTGTGCCCTGAGCACACCCAGGAGGTTCAGTTCCAGGAGGTTCAGTTCCAGGAGGTTCAGCTCCAGGAGGTTCAGCTCCCAGGGAGGTTCAGCCCCAGGAGGTTCAGCCCCCAGGAAGTTCAGCCCCAAGGGGTTCAGCCCCAGGAGGTTCAGCTCCAGGAGGTTCAGTCCCAGGAGGTTCAGTCCCAGGAAGTTTAGCCCCAGGAGGTTCAGCTCCCAGGAGGTTCAGCTCCCAGGAGGTTCAGCTCCCAGGAGGTTCAGTCCCAGGAAGTTCATCCCCAGGAGGTTCAGCCCCAGGAGGTTCAGGTCCAGGAGGTTCATCCCCAGGAGGTTCAGCTCCCAGGAGGTTCAGCTCCCAGGAGGTTCAGCCCCAGGAGGTTCAGCTCCCAGGGAGGTTCAGGTCCAGGAGGTTCAGGTCTAAGAGGTTCAGCTCCAGGAGGTTCAGCTCCAGGGAGGTTCAGGTCCAGGAGGTTCAGCCCTGGGAGGTTCAGCCCCAGGAGGTTCAGCCCCAGGGGGTTCAGCTCCCAGGGAGGTTCAGGTCCAGGAGGTTCAGGTCTAAGAGGTTCAGCCCCGGGAGGTTCAGCCCCAGGAGGTTCAGCTCCAGGGGGTTCAGCTCCCAGGGGGTTCAGCTCCAGGAGGTTCAGCTCCCAGGAGGGTTACTCCAAGAGGTTCAGCTCCCAGGGGGTCCACCTCCAGGGGGTCCAGCTCCAGGAGGTTCAGCTCCAGGAGGGTTACTCCAAGAGGTTCAGCTCCCAGGGGGTCCAGCTCCAGGGGGTCCAGCTCCAGGAGGTTCAGCTCCAGGAGGGTTACTCCAAGAGGTTCAGCTCCCAGGGGGTCCACCTCCAGGGGGTCCAGCTCCAGGAGGTCCATCAGGCTCCATCTCTGGAGTGTCTGTCAGAGCTGAGTGAAAAGCCTGAGGCCTTCTTTTAGGTTCCCACAACCTTTGCCTGTGCTTTGAGGATGCCTCAGCTCTGGCCCTGCTCCTGGCCTAGGCTGATTGCTCCCTGGCTCAGTGCTGAGGGGGAGAGGGCAGAGCCCTTTGCCTGCTAGCTGGTGGCCTTCTGGTAGGTGCCACCTCCCTTTGCTAAGAGCACAGAAAGGCAGTGGGGAAGGATCCTTCACTCCAAGAGCTTTAGCAAGAGCACAGCTCCTGGTCCTGGCCAGGCCAGGCTCAGCCTGCCCCAGGCAGCAATCAGCTCCTGGTCCTGGCCAGGCCAAGCTCAGCCTGCCCCAGGCAGCAGCCAGCTGCTGGTCCTAGCCAGGCCAAGCTCAGCCTGCCCCAGGCAGGAGCCAGCTGCTGGTCCTAGCCAGGCCAAGCTCAGCCTGCCCCAGGCAGCAATCAGCTCCTGGTCCTGGCCAGGCCAAGCTCAGCCTGCCCCAGGCAGCAATCAGCTCCTGGTCCTAGCCAGGCCAAGCTCAGCCTGCCCCAGACAGGAGCCAGCTGCTGGTCCTAGCCAGGCCAAGCTCAGCCTGCCCCAGGCAGGAGCCAGCTGCTGGTCCTAGCCAGACCAAGCTCAGCCTGCCCCAGACAGCAGCCAGCTGCTGGTCCTAGCCAGACCAAGCTCAGCCTGCCCCAGGCAGGAGCCAGCTGCTAGTCCTAGCCAGGCCAAGCTCAGCCTGCCCCAGGCAGGAGCCAGCTGCTGGTCCTAGCCAGGCCAAGCTCAGCCTGCCCCAGACAGCAGCCAGCTGCTGGTCCTAGCCAGGCCAAGCTCAGCCTGCCCCAGGCAGGAGCCAGCTGCTGGTCCTAGCCAGGCCAAGCTCAGCCTGCCCCAGGCAGCAGCCAGCTGCTGGTCCTAGCCAGGCCAAGCTCAGCCTGCCCCAGGCAGCAGCCAGCTGCTGGTCCTAGCCAGGCCAAGCTCAGCCTGCCCCAGGCAGGAGCCAGCTGCTGGTCCTAGCCAGGCCAAGCTCAGCCTGCCCCAGGCAGGAGCCAGCTGCTGGTCCTAGCCAGGCCAAGCTCAGCCTGCCCCAGGCAGGAGCCAGCTGCTGGTCCTAGCCAGGCCAAGCTCAGCCTGCCCCAGGCAGGAGCCAGCTGCTGGTCCTAGCCAGGCCAAGCTCAGCCTGCCCCAGGCAGGAGCCAGCTGCTAGTCCTAGCCAGGCCAAGCTCAGCCTGCCCCAGGCAGCATCCAGCTGCTGGTCCTAGCCAGGCCTAGCTCAGCCTGCCCCAGGCAGCATCCAGCTGCTGGTCCTAGCCAGGCCAAGCTCAGCCTGCCCCAGACAGCAGCCAGCTGCTGGTCCTAGCCAGGCCAAGCTCAGCCTGCCCCAGGCAGGAGCCAGCTGCTGGTCCTAGCCAGGCCAAGCTCAGCCTGCCCCAGGCAGGAGCCAGCTGCTGGTCCTAGCCAGGCCAAGCTCAGCCTGCCCCAGGCAGCAGCCAGCTGCTGGTCCTAGCCAGACCAAGCTCAGCCTGCCCCAGGCAGGAGCCAGCTGCTGGTCCTAGCCAGGCCAAGCTCAGCCTGCCCCAGGCAGGAGCCAGCTGCCTGCTTTCCTGGGGTGGTTTTGCAGCAGATCTCTCTCTGTCTTTTGTTTTTTGTTGTTGTTTTTTTCTCTTGCTTTGAAGGAACTCGAGCCAGGAGTCTCGGCCTGCCCTGTCAAACTCCCTGCAGAGGCCCCAGCTGGGGCAGAGTGTGAGCCTCCCCCTGGAGATGGGCACAGCCCAGCTGCCCTCAAGGTCAGGAGGTGCTCAGCTCCCTTTGCCATGCCTCTCTTGCTGGCTCTGCCCTCCTCTCACACAAACCTTCCTCCCCAAACCTTCCTCCTGGCAGCCATCAAAACTCCTGTGGGCTGGTGCATCCCTGGTGTAAGCACAGAGGATCTCTGCTCCTGGCAGTAGGCTTTGGCAGCTCTTCCTCTCCTCTTACAGAGCTTTTCTGTTTGCAGGCAGCAGCAGCCACCACAGCAGACAGAGCTGGAAGTGGTCCCAGGGAGAGAGAGCCTGGCTGGCTATGACCACTCCCAGGTAAAATCATCTGGAGGGGCTTGGGGGACTCCTTGGGGACTCCTGGATCCAAGCTAGAGGAAGGGGAGATTTAGATTAGACCTTAGGAAGAAGTTCTTCCCCATGAGGGTGGTGAGAGGCTGGCACAGGTTGGTGGAGTCACCAACCCCTGGAGGGGTTGAAAAGAGGCTGGGATGTGGTGCTGAGGGATGTGGGTTAGGGGCAGTGGCTGAGCAGCAGTGGTGGCATTGTGAGCTCCAGGGGAGTGCTTGGAGTGTTCTCAAAGGTCTCTTCCAACCTTCACAGTTCTGTGATTCCATGACAGAACCAAAGCCACTGTGGAGCAGCTTCAAGCAAGCTCAGAGAGCTGGGGATTGACTCAGGCTGGGCATTGGGGAGGGATAGGAGTAGGGGGAATGGATCCAAGCTAGAGGAGTGGAGATTCAGATTAGACCTTAGGAAGAAGTTCTTCCCCATGAGGGTGGTGAGAGCCTGGCACAGGTTGTCCAGGGAGGTGGTGGAAGCCTCATCCCTGGAAGTTTTTAAGGCCAGGCTGGATGTGGCTCTGGGCAACCTGCTCCAGTGGGAGGTGTCCCTGGCCATGGCAGGGGGGTTGGCACTGGCTGAGCCTTGAGGTCCCTTCCAAGCCTGCCAGTTCTGTGATTCTGTGCTGTCCTGCATGACTGAAAAGCTCTTCCCACAGAACCACACAGTGGTGAGGTTTGGGAGGAGATCATCCAGTCCAAGGAGGGGTTTGGAACCCAAACCAAGGGGTTTGGAAGGAGATCATCCAGTCCAAGCCCCCTGCTCCAGCAGGGTCACCCAGGGCAGGGCACACAGGGACACATCCAGATGGGGCTTGGAAGTCCCCAGAGCAGGAGACTCCACAACCTCTCTGGGCAGCCTGCTCCAGGCCTCCAGCACCCTCCCACTGAAGGATTTTCTCCACATGTTGAAGTGGAACCTCCTGGGTTGCACTTTGTGTCCCTTGCCTCTTGGCCTGTCCCAGGACACCACTGGGCAGAGCCTGGCTCCTGCTTCTTGCCCCCCCACCCCTCAGGTACCTGCAAGCATTGCTCAGCTCCCCTCTGGGGCTGCTCTTCATGCTCCCAGCCCTCAGCCTTTCCCCATCAGATGTTCCAAAGCCTTCAGCCTCCTCACAGCCTCTGCTGGACTCTCTCCAGCACTTCCCTCTCCCTCCTGAACTGGGGAGCCCACAGCTGGCCCCAGCCCTCCAGCTGTGACCTCCCCAGGGCAGAGTGCAGCTGGAGGAGAACTTCCTTGTGCTGCTCTCCACGCTGGGCCCTCTGTGCCCAAGGCTCTGACTGCTTCCCTTTTGTCCCTGCTGCCAGGTTCCTGTGCAGCCTGTGGCTGCTGCTGGCCCGGAGCACAGCAAGCCCCTGGAGAAGGCTGAGGGTCTCTTCCCCCAGGAGAGGGACCCTCGCTTCACTGAGATCTACAGTGGGATCAGCACAGGTGGGGAGCAGGGCTGGGGCCACCTCAGCTCTCTGGAGTCATGGAAGGGTGGAACTGATGGGGTTGGAGATGCCCTCCAAGAGCATCCAGTCCAACATCAACCCAACCCCACCATGGCCACAGGGTTCTGGAACAGCTCCAGGGATGGGCACTCCACCACCTCCCTGGGCAGCCTGGGCCAGGCCCTGACCACAGCTGCAGGACACAAATTGTTCCTCATGGCCAACCTGAGCCTCCCCTGGGGCATCCTGAGGTCATTACCTCTTGTCCTGTTCCTTGCCAGAAGAGCAATGAGGTCTCCCTCAGCCTCCTCTTCTGCAGCCTCCCCACCCCCAGCTCCCTCAGCTGCTCCTCCCCAGCCTCTTCTCCAGACCCTTCCCCACCTCTCTTGCCCTTCTCTGGCCCTGCTCCAGCCCTCAAAGTCCTTCTGGCAGTGTGAAGCCCAACCCTGAGCCCAGGAGTGCAGCTGTGCCCTCCCCAGTGCCCATTGCAGGGGCACAATCCCTGCCCTGCTCCTGCTGCCTCTATCCAGTTCCACCTTCACTCTAAGCTCTTTTTGCTCTTCCCAAAGCCTCTTGGAGCCACTCTGGGCCCAGGGCCTTGCTGTGGCAGCAGCAATGTTGGTTTTGATGCTGGGTGGACACTTCTTGTGGTGCCACTGAGCTCTCCTGCAGTCCCCACTGTGAGGAGGGGACCAGGTGTCCCTAGCTCTGCTCTTGCTGCCTGGCTCAGGCCCCTCAGAGCAGCTCTGGCTGCTGCTGCCTCCCAGCACTGACCCCAGAGGGGACCTTACTGCAGGTTGATTGGAAAATGGAGAGGCAATCAAATTAACCAGGGCTGCTGGAAACCATCTGGAGCTTGGGGCTGGTTCCTCCTGTCCCTGCTGCTGGGATGTTCTCAGCCCCCCCTCAAGAGTCCCCCCTGTGCCCCTTCTCTCCACAGAGCAGAACAAAGCCATTCCTGCCAGCACTGTGCCTGCCTCCCAGCCTCTCTTCCCACCAGGGAACAGCTTCACCCCAGCACGACCTGCTGAGAGCTTCAGGTGAGGCTCCCCGGGCTGGCCTGCAGCTGCTTCATCTTCCCTGGATCTCCTCCTGCAGCTCCTTCCCTGCTCCTCCTCTGCCTGGCAGTGTCCCCAGCCCCTCCCTGCCTGGCAGTGCCTGGCCACAGAAGTGTCCCCAGCTGGCAGGCCCCAGGAGAGCTCCTCCAGGGATGGGCTCCTTGGAGGGGTGGCAGTGGGAAGGGCTCCTGCTCCCCTGCCTGCTGCTGCTCACAGGTGGAAGAGCTTTGAGGCCCAGAGCTGGCACAGCCCTTCCTCTGCCCTGCCACTCCTCATCCTCACCTCCCCAGCTGCTGCCTCTGTTCCCTGATGTCCCTCTGCCCCCTGGCCTGTCTGGGGGAGAGCTCTGCCTCTTGGATAGAGAATCATGGAATGGGTTGGGCTGAAAGAGACCTTTAAGGTCACAGAGTCCAAGCCTTCAGCCAGCACTGCCCCAGCACCACCAAGCCATGGCCCTCAGCACCACAGCTCCAGGGCTTTGAGACCCCTCCAGGGATGGAGACTCCACCACTGCCCTGGGCAGCCTGGGCCAGGCCTGGACAAGCCTCAAGGGGCAGAAATTGTTCCTCAAGGCCAACCTCAACCTCCCCTGGGCCACTTGAGGCCCTTTCCTCTTGTCCTGCTGCTTGTCCCTTGGCAGGAAAGCCCAACCCCCCCTGGCTGCAGCATCCTCTCAGGAGCTGCAAAGAGCAATGAGGTCTCCCTCAGCCTCCTCCTCTCCAGCCTCCCCACCCCCAGCTCCCTCAGCTGCTCCTCAGAAATCCTCCAGACCCTTTCCCAGCTCTGTTGCCCTTCTTGCTGAGCACCTGGAGCCCAGGAGCTGAGCTGGGTACAGATCTCCCACCCCCAAGCCCAGGAGCTGAGCTGGGCACAGATCTCCCACCCTCAAGCCCAGGAACTGAGCTGGGCACAGATCTCCCACCCTCAAGCCCAGGAACTGAGCTGGGCACAGATCTCCCACCCTCAAGCCCAGCTTCACCTGGAGCCCAGGAACTGAGCTGGGCACAGATCTCCCACCCTCAAGCCCAGGAACTGAGCTGGGCACAGATCTCCCACCCTCAAGCCCAGCTTCACCTGGAGCCCAGGAACTGAGCTGGGCACAGATCTCCCACCCTCAAGCCCAGCTTCACCTGGAGCCCAGGAGCTGAGCTGTGCAGCAGATCCTTCACCCTCCAGCCCAGCAGCTCCTGCCAGCTGTACCCACGGCAGGACTGGCACTACCCCCTCAGCAAGGCTCCTTCACCTTCCTAGACCTAAGAACTTGCCCAGCTGGGTTTTGGTGCCTCTTTGGGCTGCCTGGGTGAGCGCCTGTGGTGTGTTGCAGGAGCAGCAGCATGGTGCCTGCTGTGAGCATCATCCAGCAGCAGCAGCAGCAGCAGCAGCAGCAGCAGCAGCAGCAGCAGCAGCAGCCCTCGGCTGGGGGCCGCATCCTGGCACAGATCTCGCGGCAGCCCAGCCCGGCGCAGGGCAGCGCCTGGGCCCCGGGCACACGGCCCAGCTTCACCCCACAGGTAGGCACAGCCCAGCCCTTCCCCCCTCTTAGAATCAGAATCAGAATGAGGGTGGAAAAGACCTCCAAGATCATCAAGTCCAGCCTCTGACCTACCACTGCCACACAGAATCAGAGAATCAGAGAATCCTAGAACCAGTCAGGGCTGGAAGGGACCACAAGGCTCAGCCAGTGCCAACCCCCCTGCCATGGGCAGGGACACCTCACACCAGAGCAGCCTGGCCAGAGCCTCATCCAGCCTGGCTGCAAACACCTCCAGGGATGGAGCCTCAACCACCTCCCTGCACAACCCATTCCAGGCTCTCACCACTCTCATGGGGAAGAACTTCTTCCTCACATCCAGCCTGAATCTCCTCACTTCCAGCTTTGTTCCTTCCCCCCCAGTCCTCTATCACTCCCTGATAGCCTAAAAAGTTCCTCCCCATCAGCTAAACCATGCCACCCAATCTTTTCCTAACGACCTCCAGTGATGGCAACTCCACCACCTCCCTGGGCAGCCCACCCCAATGCCTTTCTGGGAGGAAGTGCTCAAAGACCATCAACCATTGACCCAACACCACCATGGCCACTGAACCACGTCCCAGAGTGCCATGTCTGCTCCTTTTGTCAACACCTTCAGGGATGGTGACTGCACCATTCCTGGGAAGAGAAGGCTGAGAGGGGACCTGATCAATGGCTCTCAGTATCTGAGGAGTGGGGGTCAGGATGAAGGGGCCAGGCTCTGTTTGGTGGTGCCCAGTGACAGGGACAAGCTGTAACACTGGAGGGTCCACCTCAAGAGGAGATGACACTTCTGTAGGGTGAGGGTGGCAGAGCCCTGGAACAGGCTGCCCAGAGAGGTTGTGGAGTCTCCTCCTCTGGAGACTTTCCAAACCCAGCTGGATGTGTTCCTGTGGGCCCTGCCCTGGGTGATGCTGCTCTGGCATCCTCCCCCTCCCAGCCCCCACTGCCCTGCAGACCCTTCCCACCAGCATCACCCAGCCTCAGGGAATCACAGAGCTGCTTGGCTCGGAGAAGACTTCCAAGATTGAGTCCAAGCAGCAGCCCAAGGCCCCCTGTGGGCACCAAAGCCTGGCCCCAGGTGCAAAGGGAGCAGCTGCAGCTTCCC
Organism: Indicator indicator; assembly: GCF_027791375.1. Taxonomy (NCBI): domain Eukaryota; kingdom Metazoa; phylum Chordata; class Aves; order Piciformes; family Indicatoridae; genus Indicator; species Indicator indicator. The sequence goes on from NC_072049.1 coordinate 119,622, forward strand.
ACAGTCACCCAGCTTGGAGGAGACCTTCATGAGGATGAGGAAGGTCTTCACTGGGAGGGTGGAGAGGCACTGGGACAGGCTGCCCAGGGATGGCTTCTTCCTGGAGGGGTTCCAGGCCAGGCTGGGGGGGGCCTGGAGCAAGCTGGGCTAGGGGGAGGTGTCTGTGCCCATGGCAGCAGGGTTGGAGCTGGCTGAGCTTTGAGCTCCCTTCCAACCCAACCCATTCCATGATCTGGGATCACTGAGGCCAAAGTATCCTGACCCTGACAAGTCCTTGACTCAAGCTGGCCCCAGGTGCCATGGCCACAGGGCTCTGGAAGCCCTCCAGGGATGGAGACTCCACCAGCACCTCCCTGGGCAGCCTGGGCCAGGCCCTGACCACTCCTGCAGGACACAAATTGTTCCTCAAGGCCAACCTGAAGCTCCCCTGGGGCAGTCTGAGGTCATCTCCTCTGGTCCTGTCCCTCCCCAACCCCCCCTGGCTGCAGCCTCCTCTCAGGAGCTGCAGAGAGCAATGAGGTCTCCCTCAGCCTCCTCTTCTGCAGCCTCCCCACCCCCAGCTCCCTCAGCTGCTCCTCCCCAGCCTCTTCTCCAGACCCTTCCCCACCTCTCTTGCCCTTCTCTGGCCCTGCTCCAGCCCTCCAAGTCCTTCTGGCACTCAGGAGCCCAACCCTGTGCCCAGCATTGCAGCTGTGGCCTCCCCAGTGCCCATCCAGGGGCACAATCCCTGCCCTGCTCCTGCTGGCAGCACCATTGCTGCTCCCTGCCAGGCTGCTGCTGCCCTTCTTGCCCACCTGGGCACCCCCTGGCTCCCCTCCAGCTGCTGGCACCAACCCCCCCAGGGCCTTCCCCACAGGGCAGTTTCCAGCCTGCAGCCTCCGTGGGGTTGCTGTGAGCCAAGGGCAGGATCTGAACTCTCTGAGTGCTGCAGTGGTGCTGAGTGCTCCTCTGCCTTCTCCTTTGGGACCATTCCAGGAGCTTCTCCCCCAGCTTCAGGAGAAGTGGCCCCAGAGGACTGAACCTCCTCTTCCTCTCCCCTTCCTCACTCCCTTCCAGCAGGTGCCAGCCCAGGCAGTGAAGACTCGGCCTCCTTCCTTCAGCATGGGCACTTTCCAGGGCACCTCCTCCTCCTTCAGCCCCATGGCAGCTCCTGGCTCCACAGCTTCTCCCTCGGGGGCTGCCTACCCCAACCTGGCCAGCCGTGGCCCAGGCTTCAGTGAGTCCTCGGGGGGGTACTGGGGAGCTTGGGGTCGGGCACAAAATCCCCTGGGATCATCCCAGAGCCCTGGTGGGACACCATCCCCCCCTGTGCCTGCTGGGAATGCCCAGACCTGGACGGGACAAACCTCCTGCTGGCTTCAGCTCCCCCTGAGCATCCTCCCAGCCCCAGGAGCTGGGAACCATTTCACCCAGTAAGGTTACTGGGAGGGGGCAAAGCCCTCTGGGCGCCCCCTGCCTTTGTTCTGCCCCAGAGCTCTAAGCATGTGGCACTTGGCTGGCACCTCCTGCAGCTGCCACCCCATTTCCAGCTTCCTCAGACCACTGGAAGCTCTCAGACCCCTCCCCCCCCCAGGACTTCTCATTTTCTAATCCTGTTCTGTGTCCCCCCCCTTGACCCTGTTCTGTGTCCCCCCCTCGACCCTCTTCCCTGTGTGTGTCCCCCTTGACCCCCCCTATTCCCTGTGTCCCCCACCCCCATTCTCTGTCCCCCCCTTGATCCCTCATTCCTTGTCCCCATCCTGCCCCTGTTCCCTGTCCCTCTCTGTCCCCCCACCCCCATTCCCTGTCCCCCATGTCCCCTCTCCCTGTCTCCCCTCCCTGCCCCTTTCCCTGTCCCCCTGCCCCATTCCCTCTGTGCCCCTGCCCCTTTCCCTGTCCCTCTGTCCCCCCCTGCCCCCATTCCCTGTGGCCCCATGTCCCCCTGCCCTGTCCACCTGCCCCACTCCCTCTCCTCCTCTGCCCTTCTCCCTGTCCCCATGCCCCCCTTCCCTGCCCCCTCTCCCTGTCCCCCTTGACCCCTCTCCCTGTCACTCTGTCCCCACCCCACCCCTACCTTCTCCCTGTCCCCCTGCCCCCTCTCCCTGTCCCCCTGCCCCCTCTCCCTGTCCCTCTGTCCTCCCCTGTCCCTCTTCCCTGCCCCTTCTCCCTGTCCCACTTCTCCCTTCCCTGTCCCTCTGATCTACCCTTCCCCGCTTCCCTTCCCCTCTCTCTGTCCCCCTGTCCCCTCTTCCACTCCCCCTTCCCCTCTCTTCCTTTCCTGTCTCCCTGTCCCCCTTGCCCCCTCTCTCTGTCCCCCTGGCCCTTCTCCCTGTCCCCCTTCCCCTCTCCGTCTCCCCATTCCCCCTCTCCCCCTTCCCCCTCTATCTGTCCCCCTGCCCCTCTCCCTGTCCCCCTGCCCCCTTCCTCCCCTTCCCCCTGCCCCTTCCCCCTCTCCCTGTCCCCCTGCCCCTCCCCTCCCCCTGCCCCCCCTTCCCCTCCTCCCTGTCCCCCCTGCCCCTCTCCCTGTCCCCCTGCCCCCTTCCCTTCCCCCTCTCCCTGTCCCCCTGCCCCTCTCCCTGTCCCCCTGCCCCTCTCCCTGTCCCCCTGCCCCCTTCCCTTCCCCCTCTCCCTGTCCCCCTGCCCCTCTCCCTGTCCCCCTGCCCCTCTCCCTGTCCCCTGCCCCCTTCCCCCCCTCTCCCTGTCCCCCGCCCCTCTCCCTGTCCCCCTGCCCCTTCCCTTCCCCTTCCGTCCCCCCCCTCTCCCTGTCCCCCTGCCCCTCTCCCTGTCCCCCTGCCCCTCTCCCTGTCCCCCTGCCCCTCTCCCCTCTCTCCCCACAGCAGAGGCCTCTCCGGCCCCGGCCGGGTTCGTGCCGCGGGCAGCGGAGGGGGTGGGGCTGTGGCAGTGGCAGGGGCAGCACCATGGCAGCGGCGAGCAGCACGTCCAGCAGCCTCCAGCCAGCCAGCCTGAGGTCTTCTCAGTAAGATGAAGCTTTTGTAACCCCCTCAGAGAGGTCTGCTCTGGGCAAAGGGAGCAGCTGCAGCTTCCCACAGTCACCCAGCTTGGAGGAGACCTTCATGAGGATGAGGAAGGTCTTCACTGGGAGGGTGGAGAGGCACTGGGACAGGCTGCCCAGGGATGGCTTCTTCCTGGAGGGGTTCCAGGCCAGGCTGGGGGGGCCTGGAGCAAGCTGGCGCTGCTTAGCCTATTAACTACCAACATCCCCACAAACACCCATTAAATATAATAATATTTATGCCTTATTACACTGGGAACAAGGACAATTCCACAAATGCATACAGTCCCTAACTACAAAAGTTGCCCACTAAACATCCCCCCCTTTATTGATTTTTTTTCTTACCATTTCTGTTTTCACATTATCTACTCTCCCTTTCCTAACTCCCCTCCCTTTCCCTTTTTTGTGGATTTTGGTGGGGATATTTTAATTTAGTGGTTGTTGGTATGGGGGGGATTTGTGTCCCCCCCGATCCATGTTGTTTGTTTTTGTTTTGTATATATTTTTTATGTTTTAGTTTTTAACCTTCCTAAACCACCAACCACAAATAAAATGTCCCACTCCTCCCATAAACCTTAACAAATAGGGCCATCCAATCCTCTAGGGCCCCGCCTCCCCTCTGTCCACACCCCGTGAAGGTCCGGATAAACCACCATAGCCCCCATCAGAAATGCAAAGGATGAAACATGAACCCAAAGAGCTACCGTCATGGCCATCACTTTTTACCCGGCTTAGCATTCCTTCTCCCCCCCTCCCCTAGGTAAGTGCAGAACCAGAGGAAGATTCCCCACACTGGATTAATTCCATTAACGACAATCCCCAGTTACCTGCCGTTGAACTGAATGTTTTTTTTGTTTTTGATTTGACAAGTTATTTCACTTTTCTAGTTGCCCATTTTGCTAGACCATAACAACAAGGCATTCCAACCCTATCGAACCCTTTTGTGGCGCCCCGTTTACAAATAACCATAACCCAACCAACATAACAGGACCGAAACCTCACCAAACAACCCCAACACTACCACCCCACCCCCTTTATCCCCCCCCACCCATCATATGCCAAAACACTGGGTCCCCCCCAAACCAAACCAGACCTTTCATGTCAAAAAACTTAACAAAAAACAAAACAGCCGAAAAAATTTGGCCTCAGCCAAACACCGAACCAATTATGGAGAATGTCGACTCAAATATCAAGCCCATCATTGTGTCTTGAACATAAAGCCCCCCGAATAATAACCACACTGTCGGTAAATAGATTATCCCAGAAACACAATATAACCATACCAGCATACTAGCAACACATTAGTTGTCAGGTATGGAAGAATTGCCCCACCAACAACCTTGTTTAACTAAACACAAGAAAGCCTTGTGTGGAACTTATTATAACAAAAAGCAAGCAGCTTGAAAAACAACTGGGGTTTTTTTTTTTATTTTTTTTATATATATTTGCAATAAAGAAGACCAAAACAGTGTAACACAATACCACACAAGACAAAAACCCCCCAAATAGAAAAAACATCCAGGAAGCCTATAGAAATGTTTATATACCCCAGCCCATGTGTGAGGTAATTAACAGAATGACATTTTAATTTTTTGTTTTGGCATTTTTATTCATGTTGGAATACAGGGTCACCCGATACAATGATAACCACACATCCAACACCGGAAATATGAAACTATGCCAGAAGAATATAAAAAAACGAAATAACCACAACCCGCCTTGTCCTCTCTTTTGCTTCCCTAGTCCATAACTTTTTTTCACAGTGAACGGGAGCAACAGACGAGTGCCATAACATAGAAGGCAAAGAATGGCCCCCACTAAAAGTGCTTATACAAGGATTGGAGACTCACATTAGCCAAAAAAGGCCTCTATGCTGCCCGTGGCCGCTGCCCCCAGGGGCCCCAATGTGACATGGACAGGAAGAAAGGGGAAATCAGACGTGCAGCATTAAGCCAAAAAGGGCCCCTTATGCAAATTTTTGGAAGAGCATACTCACTTCCAAACTGGGAAGTTCCCCCCCCTGGAGGGGTCCCAGAAAGAAAAAACAGTTGATGCTATATATCCTGGTTGAAAGGCAACAACATAATTTAGGAACAAAAGGTAAACCCCTAGATAATAAAGCAAAATTAAATGAATAGTTTTTTTTCTGAGAGAGCACCACATAAAGAAAAAAAACTTGGGTGCTTTTAGTTCTCTGAAGACCTTCAAGCATCCGATATGTCTAATCCCAGAATTTAATTAACTGAAAAAAATAAATGATATTATGTGGTCCCCATTAAGACACCAACTAAATAAGCCCTTTCTGTCCCCAACCTGCAAACAGAGGCATAAATAGGGGTACCGAAAAAATTAGTAACCTAGCTACCGTGGACCAATGCAATATCAACACGACCCCCATGCAAACCCCCCGCACCTTTAAAAATTATATAAAAAATCTGTTCAAAGGATCAATTTATTTTTTATTCCCCCACACCAGCCAACCCCCCCCCAAAACCCACCCGACGATCCTCCACTGCTCATCCCACCACGACCCAAAGCACACCCCCTCCCCCCAACTATCCTACATTCGTCACCGTTGCATGTTGTCAACATGGGCTCCATGAGTCATGGCAGCAATTTCCTATGCGCGCCCAGAATTAAGAATCACATAAAATTGGAGACGTAAGTGGAGAGCAAATGTGGTAGCTTGCCCATGTGACCATGAAATGTTAACAATACAAAACCTTCCTGGCCCCATTCCCCAGCAGGAACAACCACCAGACCCACTGCCAGCAAATTCAGCCAACTTGTCCCTACAGTAAGATCACACCAGCAACAACAGACAACGTACAACAAAATAAGGGCCCTTATAAAAATCTCTATTTCCCATGCATTCCTTAATAAAAATGAAGGGAAAGCCCAAATATTAAAACTTAAAGCCTTCAAGTAAGTGGCAAAAAAAAAATGGTATTTACTCTTCGCCCCCTCCTTCTCCTTCCCTTTTTTCCCATACCCACTTATCCCTTGGAAAACATAATAAGATATTGAAAGCCAACAATTGTCCCCCAGATGTTTGTTAGCAACCTCTAAAGAAAAAAACACCAATATTTTTTTTTTCCTTTTTTTTTTTATTTTTTTTTTTTTTTTTTTTTTTTTTTTTTTTTTTTTTTTTTGTATTTATTTTTTACTTTATTCTTTTTGAGTTTCCCCCCTTCTTTTCCGATCTTCCCCAGCAAAAAAGAAAGAAAACCCCCCCAATAAGCGTGGAATAAACATGTAAAAAAAGAATTATAAATAAGAAATTATTCCTATGCATTGTTTTTTGCATTGGTGATTATTTAGCTTCTGAATTCCAAAAAGAAACGAACACAGCAATAAGCAAAGGGGTATGAAGATTTCCAAAACTGCCCCATCTTAAAACAAAAACGACCCAAAGCAATGTAACAAGAAAACCATTCCAAACACCTATTTAAGGCTAACCCCAGCCTTTCAAATAAAATAAATTCCATGTGGTATAAGAGTCCCCTAAATTTAAACCAGCAAGTGGAAATGTCAGAAGCCCTTCCATACCCACAATTTAAAAAAAATGAGGGAAAAATCCATTATACCCATGGAAAAGCCAGAGTTAAGAGTGAAGCTAGGAAAAGGATCATGGTGACTCAAATATAATTATTTTTAAAATGGTTAAAGGGTAAAACAAACCTCTGTTATTAAAAATATTTTTGAAAACCAAGTGCCCCAATACACAAACACCCCAGAAAATATAAAAAAAAACCGCAACCTCGCAAATGATTCTCACGAGAATAAAAGCCCCCACTTCCTTCAGCCCATAACTCCCCCCCCCCCCCCCACCCCCCCCCCCAAGCCCGCCCCAGTATAATATAAAAAAACATACACAAACCCCAACCCCACTCCTCCCCCTACCTCAACCCCTCCTAACCCCCCACACACTAAACGCCCCTGTTGATGCCATTCCCAGTTCCCAAAAATAATCAACCAAACAGACCACCGTAAACCCCACCCCCCCCGCGCCCGCCCCCAAAACTAGCCATTGTCTACCCCCACAACAATAAAACTCCCCTTCCCCACCCCACACCCCCTACCTCTTTTCCCCCCAAAAACCCCACCCCCAACAATCAATATTAATTAAACGAAAGCCACACCTGAAAAACTCCCTGCCATCCCCACACATCGATGAATAAAGTCCCAGTCGCTAACCTACCCCCTACAACCTCATGTATGTGTTGAATGAAATGGATAGTCACCAAGTGGCTAATCCCAGTGCTGAACGAGACCATACACCTGCACTTCCATGAACCCCCCCCACATCCTGAATATTGGTATAAAATCTTCAACCCTGAATAACCCTCCAAGCTTAATGTCACAACCTTACATGTTACCTGCACCAAAAAATGAATGAATAGGACAAGTCCCCCAAAAATTTCCTTGCTCATTAACAGATACCACCCCTCCCCTCACACAATCCCGAAAAAGCCGCATACCTTCCACGTCCACACCACCCCCTCCAACCCACAATCCTCCACTCCCATGCCCGCCCGTTCCCGTAAAAGTAAACAAGTGCGTTAATAACATAAACTCCGTCCTTGCAAACCCAGGAACAACGTACCTAATAATCTAACACACGATGAAAAGATACAAACAAACTATAGTATCCGAAATTCCTTGATATTAATTTTTTTTTTTTCCTTTTTCCCCATCAGAAGATATTGGGCCCCTGGGAAGTTGTTTATTCCCCCCTTATACGCTGGGGGTCCCCCCCCCTTCTCAAATCCCCGAATGCCCCAACAACCCCTATACCCTCCGTTTTATTCGCCATGGTAACAGCAAATCCCCCAGACCCCCACGCCCCAAATCACAACTAAATGGATTTGCAAACACTACCGAATCCTGGTATTGTCAAAATAATAAAACCCAAAACCAAAATCAAAATCACAGATGTATATAATTGTGACTCCCCATGAGGAATCTACTATACCCCCGAACAACTTACCCCCTCCAAAAGCCATCCTATATACTGTTAAAATGGTGAATGGGATGCCCACACACCCAAAAGGATCCAAACCCGGCAAAAGATGAACCAATGTCCTAAGGTTCCCAATGGGTAACATACCTTAAACAGAGTAACGGACAGAAATACATGGCTACACATAAAATAAAAAAGTTCTTTCACACCAGGGCCTCCGCCTGTGGTCCCTATGGGTCCACTTGCCCCGCATCGCCCGCCCCCTTTGCCCCCACCCACCCCAACCCAACCCCCCACCATCAGTGAAACCCGTGCGGCTCCCATATGAGGTGAAATGTCCCATCCCAACAGTCAAACAATGAAACCACAAACCTCCAAACAAAACTAATCCCACCCCCGAAAACAACATAAAAAAATATATCAACACAAATCCCCCCCCCCAGAGACTTCATGAGTCCCGCCCCCAATCCAGCTGGCAACAGTAAATCGACCCCCTTACAAAACCCCCAATAACCCCCCCGGCAACAAACCCCCCCCTACCCAACCCCCCCTCTTCCCCTACACCCCCCCAGAGCACCCTCCGCGAGCCTGTGCAAGGTAACCCATGTCACGCTTCCCCCCCAAGCTAATCCCACCCCCAACTAAACCCCAAACCACCACCCCAAAACGAACATCCTCCTTGCTCTTTCAATAAACACAACCCCCTAAGACAACCACAGCAGAAATCCAAAATTTCCCTAGGCAAATGTGAGGGGGGGAGACCTATGTACCAAACCAAAAAGAGAAAGAACACAGGGATTAGGTTTTAATTACCACAAAGGTCTTTTCTCCTCAGCTTCTATGACTTAACAGATAAACATACGGCATGCCTGCCCAATGTGTGGTGTTAAAACAACTCAAGAGCAACAAACAAAGTGGATTTTCATCTATATAAGACTATATCATCTTTTCCTTATTACCTTTCTTTCCTATATTAATTATTTCATCCTCCTTTCTTTCTTTTTTTTCCTATTATAATTCCTATTACTTTTTTCCTTTTTTTTTTTTTCCTTTTTTCCTTTTCCTTTTCCATCTTATTTTTTTTGCTTGCTGGGTCTCACCAAATTGCCAAAGGTAAAAACCACGCCCTATTAAAAATTAGTAAAACAGCCCTCCCAAACCCCCAGAAATTTCCAAACGTACTGGATCCCATAACCCCTTGTGGAAAATATAAACCATAGCCCCACACATGCAACAGAAAAAAACGAGTCGTCCCCCAATTGGAACCCCCATACCCCCCCATTACCGCTAAAAACAAGGCCCCGGCATGCCGTCCCCACAAACCCAAATCCCCCAACCCACCCCCCCCACCCCCCCCCTCCCCCCCCCTCTATATATAAATACCCCGCGACCACACAACACCCCCGTTTTTCCCCCCCCAACCCCCCCCCCTCGCCCCTTCCCCACACTTCCTCCCAAAAAAAAATTTCATGAAATTCCAACCATTACCCACTCTCCAGTTAATCCCGGCCCACCTAGTTTCACAAAACACCCACCCCTCCCCACCCCAATTTAAAGAAAAAAAACCAAAATCCACACAAAAACCCAATGCCGCCCCAACACCCCCCAAACTACTGAGAATAAGTCAGTTATAAGTAAAAACAATGTACCCAGTAAGCCCCCCATAGAACACCCACAATAGGGAAGAGGATGGCCAGGTGTAATAGTGCCTCCAAGATAAATGCCCATCCAAATACATGTGGGCCGGAACCGGACAAGAGTAAGAGTATTAGCAACAAAAATTGTAAACGTCCCTCCAGGACCCCCCACGCCGTTTTAATACCCCCCAAAACACGAGAGTAGCACCAACACCCTAACCCTGCAGATGTCGACTGCCAATTGACTACATAAAAGACCCACTAAAGCCTAGAGACTTGTCCCAATGCGCCAGCCCCACATCATTAAAACAATGCAATAGAATTCCTCCCATAAGCCATTCCCTGTTTACCATAGTAGTTTTATTGAATTGACTTTTTTTTTGGTACCACCAAAAGTCATGCAAATTTTAAACAGGGGAGAACCGTGAAAATAAGTTATAACATCCAAACCGCAACACCCCCCACCTTAACAATTACACAACCAACCTAAAACCCAATAAACGTAACACCCAACATTAGTGGTCTGGTCCCCAACACCCCCATCCCAAAAACCCCCCAGAACCCAGCCACCTCCCCCCCCCTCCCCCGCCCCTCCCCCCCTCTTTCCCCATCCCAAACACACCACCACTCCATATACACCGCAAATTCGAGTTCACACCACCCCTTAAAAAAGTAATAACCCCCACCAGTGAAGAATTCCAACCAGGTCTCCAAGAACACCCATGTTCGCAACACACAACCACAGATGTGTGTGCGCGCCAGATGACCCCAGGAACTCACTAAAAAAAACCCCAGCATCCTCGCTGAGTAGGGCCAACCTCCCCAAGAACAGAGTTTGACCCTGTTTTTTTTATAAATTAGAAGGCCACAATGCTAGGTCTGTGATGTAGGTGAGATACTATTGAACCGTTACCAAACATCGATGTTGGCACACCCCAAAGCTAACAAAGCCAAAGGCCCTGTGTCAGATGAATGGGGGAAGACAAAATGATTGTCGAGAAATCCAATTAATACCAGAAAGTGGCAGAAAAAAAAAATCACGCAGCCACAACCAAATTTCCGAAATAAACATGTACAAAATATCATACTTAGACCTTGCCAAGGAGACTGAGTGGGCACACCGCAAAAAAAAAACACATGCCACCCAAAAATAAATTTACTATTTTATGTCAACTGGATCGGATTTGTACCAAACAGACCCCCTCACCCTTCTCCCGACAGAAAGAAACCCCCCCCCCCCGCATCCCAAAACCCCCCTGTACCCCCAAACACCACACACACCACACCATGTGAAACCCCTTTAAAAAAGAAAAATACCCATAAAAAAACATAACTCCAAACCCCGCGCCCACCCACCTCCTCCGGTTTCAGTCTATCCTCCTACCCTCGCCCATAACCAAAGCCGCAGCCCACCCTACACCTTACCCCACATTGGCCTCACTTACCCACCAAATCCACACCGTCACCAAAATCAGGTCTCAGTTTCAATGCACTTTTAGCCCCAGCCCCCATCCAACAAAGCCACCGCAAACATACCACTCCACACATTGTAAACGCCCCCCTCGGGCCCGCCCATGCAGTGGTACTGGCAGATGTAAATAGGTCACATGCTAACTACCCCAATTTCCCTCTTTACAATTTCCCTTTGACATCAGAATCAAGCAGATATCCTCATACAGACAAAAGACACAAGTGATGACACATACCAAAAGAAAATGCAACAAAGCAAAAAAAGCCTGATTCTCAACCCATTTCTTATTTATGTCATTCTTTTTCCCTTCTCTGCCGTGAAAAAATATGCAGCCATTCCAACATTTTTTTTATAAAAAAACTTGCCCCTTTCCAGATTAGGTATTTAATTGTCCCCCATAGTCCCCTCCTGCTTTTGGTGTCCAAATTTACATGAGAGGAAACCCCCACAAAACAAAAACAATACATCAGCCCAGTAAGCATATAATAAATATCATTAAGTCAAGGAAAAAACAACATACCAACCCATCACAATATTCCAATCGAATAGGCAATCCCCTTTTTGTTTCTCTCTACAGCTCTCTTCTCCCCTCTCTTTCCCAGAACAATTAACATGTAAGCAACCCTGTCCTTCCAGCATGGAGTATTGAAATAATTATACCCACACAAAAGCCAACAGACATGGTCCACCATAAACCCCCCCCATAATTACCATAGGTTGAAATCCTAGGATCAAGCTAAACAACCATCCTGCATCAGGTGTGGGATGACATGGAAAACCAATACCAATTAACAAATCCCATACTGTTCCATTCCATACATAAATACAGGGCACCTTAGACCCACCATAAATACACAATACAAACCACAAAATAAACTAGATCCCCCCCCCCCAAACAAAACATGATAACTGTAAAGACTTAGAGATAAGATGTGTCTGTGTCATTTTCCCCTATTGGTATTGAGTGGAGCCATTGGTATTTTTTTTTTTTTTATTGATTTATATATATGTTTAATTAATATACCAGAAGGGAAAACCCTTAAGAATGTGCCAACAACGGCCAAAACCCACCCCTTGTATTTAACCAGACCATATAATGCCCCCGAAGAACACAGACTAATCCCATATGTTTGGGGTACTAAAATAGATATTTTTAATATTTAACCTGAAAAATCCCAAAGTCCCCCCCTAAACCCCCATATTATTATCCAAAAAAAAACCATAACTCAAAATCCCAACACCCACCCTCACTTATTTTTACATTTATTCAACAAAGCACCACGGCTCCCATCGCTCCTCAAAGAAACACTCCCATGCCAACAGGTACACAACAAAGACCAGGCAAAGCACAAAACATGCCACAAAAATAGAAATCCAGGTAGTTCCCCTCCTAAACAAAAATGTTAGGAAAGATTGCAACACACACCACCCAGACAAGGTACCTCAAAATACCTTTCCCCATTTTTCCAGTTTAAGGCTATTAAATACCAAACAAAAAAATTTACACAAAAGTATATTCCCCAAGTTTCCACACATTTACATAAAAAGTTGGCATTATTTTGCATTCAGCCATTTAAAAAGGTGATTTAATTAAAAAAGTCCCCACCGGAAGAAAGAAAAACTCCTAGAACCTCAAAAGACACAGTAAATCAAAAAAATTAAAAGAAAGCCAACCCCTGGACCCCCCCCCCCTAAGCTGAAAAATATAGGATTATTGGGACCTGTTTATTATTAAGATATCTTTTTTTCTTTTATTTAATAATTTATATTATTGTTAAAACAATATAAATAAATACACCATAGTAGGGGGACAAGCCCCTACCATATTATATAAAAGCAATGGACCCAGGGGTTGTAATTTGTTTTATGGGCCCCCAAACAAACACCAACAAGAAGTCCCATTAAATAACATTAGCCCCTAAAGGATGGAGATTCACCAGGAACCTAGTTGCACAAAAATGCGGGATTTACCCCCAACCCACTCATTGGTTTGTTGGGCCCACCAAGGTTCCCCCCGCCCCCCCCCAATAACCTTTCACCCATACTCCCTATTAACACAAAGTGGAAAAGCATTGATTCAGCATATTAGCCCCCTGCCCTCACCCAATGGGAGATTTATCAGACAAGGGAAGAAAAAACATTCCACTTGATGACCTGGCCCTTGAAAAATGTGTGTGTAGCTTCACAGGCCTGCACCCCCGCAGGTGAGCACCCCCAAACCACATATGGTATGCCAAATAATTAATATACAAGTTCAAAAAAAGAGGACCACCCATCGCCCAGAGAGTGTCAAAGGTATGAAATACCAATTCCTATTACCCACCAATGTGAGTAAGGTGTGCATCCTGACAAATTACCAAATTAAACCTTTGCAGAAACCATCCCACAAACTTCACCACTTAAACGCCCAGAACATGCATGCTCCAGCAAAGAATGCTAAGTTCCCCACACCCCCCCTCTAACCCCGATGCAAACAACCCCTTCAACCATCAATATTCCCCTCTCCCTCCAGAGGGAAATTAAAAAAATTTTTAAAGTCCAATGTCTCAAATTTAAATGCCTTAACCTATTAATCGCACACCACCCACCCCTGACCCCCCCCCCCCACAATTGTCCCATCACCCAGCAAAGGTAATGTTAAAATACAACTGCCCACCCATCAGAATCAAAAGGCAACAAGTGGTTCTGTCTAAAGTTTAGTCAAAATGTGGAACCTAATGAAGATATGGGTTTGACGTCCTTAAACCCACATCGACCATACAAATCGAAAAACACCCTAAATACCCTGAAACAAAACCAAAAGCCACCAATATCCCCAGCCAACTAACCACTGTGTCTCCCCTAAATTCCCCAAATGGCACCCCTTCCTCATCCTACATCTACCTTCCACAATATAACCCCTCACCCATCACGGCACTGTGCCCCAACACCCCACACCATAAAGAAAGAGCCAGAAAACCTCTGAATAGTAATTTAGGGTTAAATTAAAGGTATCAAAATGCCCAATCCCCCAACAAATTCCCCTCCCCCCCTAACATCTCACATTTACGAAAAAAGAAGTAGTATATTAACCAGTCCAATAAACAATAGAAAAGAAATACTGAGTGGCCAGAAAACCATCACCCATAAAAGGGGACCTAAACCTTAAAAAAACCAAACCCCTGTGGGGCCGCAAATGGCAAAAAAAACTGCCATGGAATAGTGTTACCCCTGTGCCAAGTAAACACACAAACCCCTACTCAAACTGGGCTTTGTCCCAAGTCCCCCCTAGTTAGATAAAAAATGTCCCCTTCTGGAACACCCTCCTTTTAAATTTCTCCAAAGCAAGTTTGTTTTTTTTCCATCTACTCTTTATAACTTCTGTTCCCTCCAAGAAAGGAATTTACCCACAAGGCCAGAGAAAGCCATGGACTTTTGAACCCCACGTTGAGTTCCATACTTTGGTATTTATGAAAGCACTGGTCCCTGAAAAGCTTCTACATGTGCCCTTATTGGCTTGGTGGCCTATTAAATGCCATATAAGCAAATTGGACCCCCCCAACCACACACCCCCCCACCCCCTATGTCATTGTCAGCAAGAAAAGCTCCTCCCCCCCTGGGAAGACGCATCAAAGTGGTTTGGAGAAGATGGCCACAACAGATTTGATAATTTTTTATACTGCAGAGCCCAGTTTCTGTAAAAACAATTTAATTAAGACTTTTAGAGCTGACCAAGACAG